>NC_091984.1:83169159-83469159 GCF_044704955.1 Pristiophorus japonicus | reverse complement strand
ACCAGCAACTACAGGCCAGTCAGTTTAACCTTGTTAGTGGGGAAGCTTTTAGAAACGATAATCATGGACAAAATTAACAGTCACTTGGACAACTGTGGATTAATTAAGGAAAGCCAGCACGGATTTGTTAAAGGCAAATCGTGTTTAACTAACTTGATCGAGTTTTTTAATGAGGTAACAAAGTGGGTTGATGAGGGCAATGCAGTTGATGTGGTGCATGAACAGAGAGACCTGGGGGTGTATGCACAAATCATTGAAGGCGGCAGGGCAGGTTGAGAAAGCAGTTAAAAAAAAGCATACATGATCCTGGGCTTTATAAATACAGGCATAGAGTACAAGAGTAAGGAAATTATGAAGAGCCTATATAAAACACTAGACCAACCTCAACAGGAGTATTGTGTCCAATTCTAGGCACCGCACTTGAGGAAGCATGTGACGGCCTTAGAGAGGTTGCAGAAAAGACTTACAAGAATGGTTCCAGGGATGAGGAACTTCAGTTACATGGATAGGCTGGAGAAGCTGGGATTATTCTCTTTAGAGGAGGGAAGGTTGAGAGGAGATTTGATAGAGGTGTTCAAAATCATGAGGGGTCTAGACAAAGTAAATGGAGAAAATCTGTTCCCATTGGCAGAAGGGTCAAGATCCAGAGAACACAGATTTAAGGTGATTGGCAGGAGAGCCAAAGGCAACATGAAGAAGAGTTTTTTTTGCGCAACGAGTGGTTATGGTAGAAAAATTCACTCCCTGAAAGGGTGGTGGAGGCAGATTCAATTGTGGCTTTCAAGAAGGAATTGGATAACTATCTGAAGAAATTTTTTTTGCAGGGCTACAGGGAAAGGGTGGGCGAGTGGGACTAGCTGAAGTGCTCTTGCAGAGAGCCGGCATGGGATCGACAGAACAAATGACCTCCTTCTGTGCTGTAACCATTCTATGATTCTATGGTCATTGGAGGCCGATCATCTCAGCCCCAGGAGTTCCTTAAAGCAGTGTCCTAGGCCCAAGCATCTCCATCTGCTGCAGGAGTTCCTCAGACAACTGCCCTAGGCCCAACCATCTCTAGCTGCTTCATCAATGATCCCCATCATAAGGTCAGAAGCAGGAATGTTCGTTGATGATTGCATGGTGTTCAGTTCCATTCGCAACTCCTCAAATAATGAAGCAGTCTGTGCCTGCATGCAGCAAGACGTGGGCAGCATTCAGGCCTGGGCAGATAAGTGGCAGCTAACATTTGTGTCACACAAGTATAAGGCAATGACTGTCTCCAACAAGAGAGGGTCTAACTATCTTCCCTTGACAGTCAATGGCATTAAAATCATCAATTCACTCACTATCAACATCCTGGGGCCATCATGGACCAGCCACATAAGTACTTAAAAGAAGTGGCTACAGAGATAGTGGATGCATTGGTTATAATCTATCAAAATTCCCTGGATTCTGGAGAGGTCCCAGCGGATTGGAAAACCGCAAATGTCATGCCCCTATTTAAAAAAGGAGACAGACCAGAAATATAGAAACATAGAAAATAGGTGCAGGAGTAGGCCATTCGGCCCTTCTAGCCTGCACCGCCATTCAATGCGTTCATGGCTGAACATGCAACTTCAGTACCCCATTCCTGCTTTCTCGCCATACCCCTTGATCCCCCGAGTAGTAAGGACTTCATCTAACTCCTTTTTGAATATATTTAGTGAATTGGCCTCAACAACTTTCTGTGGTAGAGAATTCCACAGGTTCACCACTCTCTGGGTGAAGAAGTTTCTCCTCATCTCGGTCCTAAATGGCTTACCCCTTATCCTTAGACTGTGACCCCTGGTTCTGGACTTCCCCAACATTGGGAACATTCTTCCTGCATCTAACTTGTCTGAACCCATCAGGAGTTTAAACGTTTCTATGAGGTCCCCTCTCATTCTTCTGAACTCCAGTGAATACAAGCGCAGTTGATCCAGTCTTTCTTGATAGATCAGTCCCGCCATCCCGGGAATCAGTCTGGTGAACCTTCGCTGCGCTCCCTCAATAGCAAGAATGTCCTTGCTCAAGTTAGGAGACCAAAACTGTACACAATACTCCAGGTGTGGCCTCACCAAGGCCCTGTACAACTGTAGCAACACCTCCCTGCCCCTGTACTCAAATCCCCTCGCTATGAAGGCCAACATGCCATTTGCTTTCTTAACCATCTGCTGTACCTGCATGCCAACCTTCAATGACTGATGTACCATGACACCCAGGTTTCGTTGCACCTCCCCTTTTCCTAATCTGTCACCATTCAGATAATAGTCTGTCTCTCTGTTTTTACCACCAAAGTGGATAACCTCACATTTATCCACATTATACTTCATCTGCCATGCATTTGCCCACTCACCTAACCTATCCAAGTCACTCTGCAGCTTCATAGCATCCTCCTCTCAGCTCACACTGCCACCTAACTTAGTGTCATCCGCAAATTTGGAGATATTACATTTAATCACCTCGTCTAAATCATTAATGTACAATGTTAACAGCTGGGGCCCCAGCACAGAACCTTGCGGTACCCCACTAGTCACTGCCTGCCATTATGAAAAGTACCCATTTACTCCTACTCTTTGCTTCCTGTCTGACAACCAGTTCTCAATCCATGTCAGCACACTACCCCCAATCCCATGTGCTTTAACTTTGCACATTAATCTCTTGTGTGGGACCTTGTCGAAAGCCTTCTGAAAGTCCAAATATACCTCATCAACTGGTTGTCCCTTGTCCACTCTACTGGAAACATCCTCAAAAAATTCCAGAAGATTTGTCAAGCATGATTTCCCTTTCACAAATCCATGCTGACTTGGACCTATCATGTCACCTCTTTCCAAATGCGCTGCTAGGACATCCTTAATAATTGATTCCATCATTTTACCCACTACTGAGGTCAGGCTGACCGGTCTATAATTCCCTGTTTTCTCTCTCCCTCCTTTTTTAAAAAGTGGGGTTACATTGGCTACCCTCCACTCGATAGGAACTGATCCAGAGTCAATGGAATGTTGGAAAATGACTGTCAATGCATCCGCTATTTCCAAGGCCACCTCCTTAAGTACTCTGGGATGCAGACCATCAGGCCCTGGGGATTTATCGGCCTTCAATCCCATCAATTTCCCCAACACAATTTCCCGACTAATAAGGATTTCCCTCAGTTCCTCCTCCTTACTAGACCCTCCGACCCCTTTTATATCCGGAAGGTTGTTTGTGTCCTCCTTAGTGAATACCGAACCAAAGTACTTGTTCAATTGGTCTGCCATTTCTTTGTTCCCCGTTATGACTTCCCCTGATTCTGACTGCAGGGGACCTACGTTTGTCTTTACTAACCTTTTTCTCTTTACATATCTATAGAAAATTTTGTAATCCGTCTTAATGTTCCCTGCAAGCTTTTTCTCGTACTCCATTTTCCCTGCCCTAATCAAACCCTTTGTCCTCCTCTGCTGAGTTCTAAATTTCTCCCAGTCCCCGGGTTCACTGCTATTTCTGGCCAATTTATATGCCACTTCCTTGGCTTTAATACTATCCCTGATTTCCCTTGATAGCCATGGTTGAGCCACCTTCCCTTTTTTATTTTTACGCCAGACAGGAATGTACAATTGTTGTAGTTCATCCATGCGGTCTCTAAATGTCTACCATTGCCCATCCACAGTCAACCCCTTAAGTATCATTCGCCAATCTATCCTTGCCAATTCATGCCTCATACCTTCAAAGTTACCCTTCTTTAAGTTCTGGACCATGGTCTCTGAATGAACTGTTTCATTCTCCATCCTAATGCAGAATTCCACCATATTATGGCCAGAAAGCTGGAAACTATAGACCAGTTAGCCTAACATCTGTCAGTGGGAAAATGCTGGAGTCCATTATTAAGGAAGCAGTAGCAGGACATTTGGAAAAGCATAATTCAATCAAGCAGAGTCAGCATGGTTTTAAGAAAGGGAAATCATGTTTGACAAATTTGCTGGAGTTCTTTGAGGATGTAATGAGCAGGGTGGATAAAGGGGAACCAGTGGATGTGGTGTATTTGGATTTCCAGAAGGAATTCGATAAGGTGCCACGTAAAAGGATACTGCATAAGATAAAAGTTCACAGGATTGGGAGTAATATATTAGCGTGGATAGAGGATTGGCTAACCGACAGAAAACAGAGAGTTGGAATAAATGGGTCATTTTCAGGTTGGCAAACAGAAACTAGTGGGGTGCCACAGGGGTCAGTGCTGGGACCTCAACTATTTACAATCTATATTAATGACTTGGATGAAGGGACCTAGTGTAATGTAGCCAAGTTTGCTGATGATACAAAGATTGGTGGGAAAGCAAATTGTGAGGAGGACACAATAAATCTGAAAATGGATATAGACAGGCTAAGTGAGTGGGCAAAAATTTGGCAGATGGAATATAATGTGGGAGAATGTGAGATTATCTACTTTGGCAGAAAAAATAGAAAAGCAAATTATAATTTAAATGGAGAAAAATTGCAAAGTGCTGCAGTACAGAGGGGCCTGGGGGGTCCTTGAGAATGAAACACAAAACGTTAGTGTGCAGGTACAGCAAGTAATCAGGAAGGCAAATGGAATGTTGGCCTTTATTGCAAGGGGGATAGCGTATAAAACCAGAGAAGTCCTGTTACAACGGTACAGGATATTGGTGAGGCCACACCTAGAGTACTGCATGTAGTTTTGGTCTCGGTATTTAAGGAAGGATATACTTGCATTGGAGGCTGTTCAGAGAAGGTTCACTAGGTTGATTCCAGAGATGAGGGGGTTGACTTATGAAGGTAGGTTGAGTAGGTTGGGCCTATATACTCATTGGAGTTCAGAAGAATGAGATGTGATCTTATCGAAACATATAAGATAATGAGGGGGCTAGACAAAGTGGATGCAGAGAGGGGACATGGAGCTAGAACCTCCACTTTTTTTGCTTGCTTAACACCCACTTAGCGCCCATTTAACAGCTGAAATGGCGTATAACGCCCAGATGTTGCCCATTTTGGCACAAAATAGAAACTGATGGGCTTTTTTAGGAGACATATCGCTGAGGGTCATTTTCCACATGTGCTTAACACCGAGAAAAAATATTACCGCCCGCCCACTTTTTTTGCGCGGAATCAGCAGAATGGGCAATTTCAACACCCATAATATCGCCCAGCGTTACTTACCTCACAGAATTAACAGCAAGATTCAGTAATAATGCCCGGCCACTGTTTTTGGTCGTAAAGAGCATATTTACCCAAACTAGTGGCCATGGAGATCGCCCACCGACAATTTCACCATCTCCCACACATATCACCCAGAATATCGCCCGCTCAAAAAACGGCTCAGAAAAAATGGAACTAACCAGGACGGACGCCAGCGTGAGGAGCTGATATCGGAAAGATTTGCCTGAAAGAGCGCTGATGTGAGTGACAACGCTAACACACTGCTGTGTGCGTGCAGCTCAGACATCAATGGTGCCCATCACCTTGGTGCCAGTTAAAGTTTACATTGATTGATGTTCATTTGTATTTAACCCTTTCATGCTAAGGAATCACCAGTGTGTAACGGTCCAGCTATCTGAGACAATGCGCAACAAGGTTATGTTCAATAACAAAAGTTTAATACCAACATTGGTCTGAAATCATAAGTATCACAGCCAATAACACCCAACCCCCGCCCACAACCCATTTTTTCCACCATTGACATAACTCACATGTCACCATGTCCAACAACACAGAATACAAAGGCAAAGCAGGAGCGTGGTCCCCAGCCCCCATACATTGCAACAAATTGCATACACCCAGATGGAGATATAACACAGCCATCACCTGCGCATATGCACCTCACTTTCCTCCCCACCTCGCTCCACGACTCCTGGCCGAGGAGCACCTTAGGCGATGCCTCATTGGGGGGGGATGAAGGCAGATGTGTTGGTTGGACAGGTACGGGAGTGGGGGGTGCCGAAGAAGCAGCATTCTCTAATGCAGAAGCAGGATCTTGGGATGGTCGTTCGCAGTGGTGGTGCGGAACCTAGGGGTGGAGTGTCGCGCTCTGGGAACACTGGGAGGGCTGTGGCAGCAGTGTTCCTGGCTATCACATCCAGGGACTCCACCATGATGGCCAAGTGTCGGGATATGCCACCCAAATCCTCAATGAACTGGTCACCAATGTCTACAGTCCTCCTGGACAACAGAACCATCTCTCCGCTCTCATGTCGCGCTCATGGAACAGACCTGCGGCATCCACGAGGCCTCCGCGGGGTCGGCACCGTCCTGGGGACAAATGGGAGACCCTGTGGAGAGATACTTGTTGCCAGCACATCCAGAGTGGAGGCGGGAATGACCGGAGGATCAATAAATGGCCTTTGGGTGGAATGGGTTCTGGAGCATGACGATGCAGGTTCTTCGAAGTCCGCGCTCTCATCCGTCAAGAACAGACCCAGCGGATTGACAGGCGACAATTGGAGCTCCTCAGCACTAGATGTAGTAGGATCATTCGCCGAATCCTGCCCCGCGCCCCCACCTTCTGGCCTCTGTGGCCTTGCCTGGGGCCACGCTGCTGGCTGAGCTGCAAGACACAAATGAGGTTGTTAGAGGAGAAGGGAGTGCTAGGGTGACAAGGTGAGTCCAGCGCTACACACAGCATATGTACGACAAAAGCACCACCGCTCTCAAAATCATTGCAGACATAACATTTCATGACCATCAACACTTTGTAGATTGCAATGATTTTCATTAGGCCAGCATTATTTCTATGACACTTTTAGAAATCGTCTATCATATATGATTGTTCGGATATGAGTTGGTGTGACATCTATTGACTTTACATTACGCAATGGTGTAAGCTTTACTCACGTGGCATCACTTCAGGGTCTGCAGATGTGTCCGTGGCTGTCCGGGGGTGCTTCCCCACAAGTGCTAGCACTCGCTCCTCCATGTCAGTGATGGCCCACCACCCGTTCGCCTCTGCATGGACCTCATCGTCGATAGCTTCTTCTGTAAAAGATGACAGGGCGACATGGCATGAGATCATTGCGTGATATCATTGCTAGGTACTGTCACAGACACTGATACAACACATAACCAACAGATGTAATCATGATTATTATGATTATTAACATTCTTTACCTAAAGACGTACACCGTGACTGTAGGCTTTGAGTAAAACATTCCCGGTAAAAGTGCAAGACCTCACATCTGCTGATAGTCACTCATGATTTTTACAAATCAAATTAAATAAAGACATAAGCACATGTAAATTAATGTAATACTTACTCTTGCGGATCCCACAAGGTCGTTCCATCGTTTGCGGCATTGGTTGCCCTCACGCACCTCGTTGGTCGCCGACGAGATCACCTCTGCTATCTTGGTCCATATCCTCTGGTAGGCATTTGGGATGGGCTTCCCACGCCCTCCCTTTCACCCCAGCATGACTCAACCTCTGCAGGAGGGAGGCATTTGCCTCGTCCGAGAACCTCCTGGCTCTTTTGCGGCCGCCAATGTGCTCCTCTTCCCCCTCACTGCTCTCTCCAGCGTCAGTCTCCTCAGTGTGCTGTGATGCCTCCTCCTCTCCCTCCATTATAGGGCAAATTCAGTCAAATATGTGGTTGGTAACAGCGACTTTTTGATTGCCTAAATGCGGTGAAGTTCTGAAGTCTCCCTCCTTCCTCCCAAAGCAGCCCCATCACACCCAACCACACCTTCAATCCCTCTGAGCTCCCTCTCTCTCTGTCTCCTCTTCTGCGCATGTCATGGTGACCCTTGACCTCCAGTATCGCGGGAATCGAGCGTTGTCATGCCGTTGCTAAGGACGGCCACACATTATGGCAGAAAAATATCGTTTTGATATCGCCATTTGATATCGTTCACGGTAACGCCCATTTTAAAAAATGTAAACTAGGGGTTTTGAGAATGGGCGAGAAGCCCCTGATCTGAAAACCCTTTTTTACCACCCACGCCAGAAATAATGCCCATATTTGGGTGATAAGCTCAAAAGTGGAGGTTCTCGCCCTTGGTCTCAGAATAAGGGGCCGCCCATTTAAAACTGAAATGAGGAGGAATTTCTTCTCTCATAGGGTTGTAAATCTATAGAATTTTCTGCCCCAGAGAGCTGCGGAGGCAGAGTCATTGAATATATTTAAGGCAGACTTTTGAGCGATAAGAGAATAAAGATGTTGAGTATGGAGAAAGAGTCAGACGGAACACTGTGAGCTCAAAGTAAAGTGTGACCTTAGTCATTTATTGCAAGTCTCCAGATGCCTCTCCAACCTGTGAAGCCTCTTTAAATACCTGTGCTCCCAAGGGATTATGGGATCCCTTGGGACTCCAGGGGATGAGCCGTCTGGTGGCTGTACAGAGTAAATACAAGTCCACATATATAACAACACTCACCCCCCCAAAGTCAATAGTGTAACTATTTACAATGTGAGTCGATCTGCGGCCCTTCTTGCCCTGGTTGATCATCTTGGTGTGAAAGCTGGTGTTGAATCATTTGTTGGACCCTCGCTGGGCTGCTGTGCAGCTGGCCTTGCTGGGCTGCCTAGTGTGTTGGGCCCTGCAGGGCTGCCGTGGATGGTGGGTTCTGCTTCGTAGTCAACCGTGGTGCCGGTTGCCACTGGTGTGTATGTTGGGGGATCAAAAAAGGTAGGGTCCAAGGTGGGTTGCTCAGGATAGTCCGTGAATCTGAATTTGATTAGGTCCAAGTGTTTCCGGTGAATGAGTCCATTTGAAAGTTTGACCTGAAACACCCTGCTCCCCTCTTTGGCCACAACAGTGCCGGGAAGCCACTTGGGACCATGTCCATAATTTAATACAAATATAGGATCATTGATTTCAATCTCGCGTGACACATTTGCATTATCATGTTATGCACTTTGCTGAAGCTGCCTGCTCGCTACCTGTTCTTGTAAATCAGGGTGAAGTAACGAGAGCCTTGTCTTAAGTGCTCTTTTCATGAGCAGTTCAGCAGGTGGGATCCCAGTGAGTGAGTGGGGTCTCGTGCGGTAGCTAAGCAGGACTCTGGATAGGCGAGTCTGCAGTGAGCCTTCAGTTACCCTCTTCAAGCCTTGCTTGATGGTTTGCACTGCTCTCTCTGCTTGACCATTGGACACTGGTTTAATTGGGGCAGATGTGACATGTTTGATCCTGTTACCAGCCATGAATTCTTTGAACTCAGCATTGGTAAAACATGGCCTATTGTCGCTCACCAGGACATCGGGTAAGCCGTGCGTAGGCAAACATGGCCCGCAGGCTTTCAGTAGTGGCAGCGGATGTGCTAGCCGACATTATCTCACATTCAATCCATTTGGAGTACGCGTCTACAACCACAAGGAATATTTTACTCAAGAACGGGCCTGCATAGTCGACGTGTACCCTAGACCACGGTTTGGAGGGCCAAGACCATAAACTTAGCGGCGCCTCCCTGGGTATATTGCTTAACTGCAAACATGTATTACATCTGTGAATGAAGTACTTCTAAATCCGCATCAATACCGGGCCACCACACGTGGGGTCTGGCTATCGCTTTCATCATTACGATGCCTGGGTGGGTACTGTGGAGGTCATTGATGAAGGTGTCTCTACCCTTCTTGGGGACCACTACTCAATTGCCCCATAGAAGGCAGTCTGCCTATATAGACATTTCATCTTTGCGCCGCTGGAACGGCCTTATCTCTTCCTGCATTTCCATTGGGACACTGGACCAGCTCCCGTGAAGCACACAGCTTTTGACTAGAGATAATAAGGGGTCCTGGCTGTCCAGGTTTTGATCTGCCGGACAGTGACAGGTGATTGCACACTCTCAAATGCTTCCATAACCATGGCTAGATCTGCGGGCTGTGCCATTTCTACCCCCGTGGTGGGCAATGCCAGCCTACTAAGAGCATCGGCGCAGTTTTCTGTGCCTAGCCTGTGGCGGATGGCATAGTTGTATGCAGACAACATGAGCACCCATCTCTGGATGCGGGCCGATGCGTTGGTATTTATCCCTTTACTCTCGGAAAACAGGGATATAAGTGGCTGATGGTCAGTTTCCAATTTGAATTTTAGCCCAAACAGGTATTTGATGCATTTTCTTTACCCCATAGACACACGCTAACGCTTCTTTTTCAATCAGGCTGTAGGTTCTCTCAGCCTTAGATAGACTCCCGGATGCATTAGCAACCAGTTGCAGTTTACCAGAATCATTAGCTTGTTGAAATACACACCCGACGCCATATGACGATGCATCACATGCTAGTACCAAACGCTTACATGGATCATACAACACAAGAAATTTGTTTGAGCATAACAATTTTCTCACTTTTACAAAGGCATTTTCTTGGCCTTAGCCCCAAACCCATTCACCCCCTTTTCGTAATAAGTTCCAGCAGGGTACTGAGACCCGGTAAGAAGTTACCAAAGTTGTTCAAGAGTCCCAGAAACGACCACAGCTCCATCACGTTCTGTGGCCTCAGTTGCCTCCGTCTCCACCGCAATCCTCCTTCCCAAGAACTCCACTTCAGGCGCTAGGAAAACGCACTTTGAGCGTTTTAACCTGAGCCCCACGCAGTTGAGTCGACTAAGAACCTCCTCCAGGTTCTGCAGGTGTTTGACTGTGTTCCGACCTGTGACCAAGATGTCGTCCTGGAAGACCATGGTTTGCGGAACTGACTTCAGTAAACTTTCCATGTTTCTCTGGAATATCGGCGCCGCTGATCGGTTTCCAAATGGGCATCTGTTATAAACAAAGCGACCTTCGTGCGTGTTGATGCAGGTGAGGGCCTTCGATGATTCCTCCAGTTCCTGCGTCATGCAGGCTGACGTCAGATCCAGCTTCGTGAACGTCTTTCCTCCCGCCAGCGTTGCAAAGAGGTCGTCGGCTTTTGGTAGTGGGTATTGGTCCTGCAGGGAGAAACGATTGATAGTTACTTTGTAATCGCCACAGATTCTGACGGTGCTGTCCCCCTTGAGGACTGGGACAATAGGACTGGCCCACTCGCTGTACTCGATCGGTGAAATGATGCCCTCTTGTTGCAGTCGGTCTAGCTCGATCTCTACCCTTGCTCTCATCATGTACGGTACTGCTCTCGCCTTGTGATGGATGGATTGCGCCCCCGGAATTAGGTGGATCTGCCCTTTTGCTCCTTGGAATTTCCCAATGCCTGATTCGAACAGCGAAGGAAATTTGTTTAAGACCTGGGCACATGAAGTGTCGTCAGCGGGTGATAACGCTCGGACGTCGACTCAGTTTCAGCGTATCTTTCCCAGCCAGCTCCTGCCGAGCAGCGTGGGACCATTGCCCGGTACCACCCAGAGTGGTAGCTTGTGCACCACTCCATCGTAGGAGACCTTTACGGTAGCACTGCCAATTTTTACAGGAATCAGTTCTTTTGTGTAAGTTCTTAGTTTCGTACGAACTGTAGTTAAGTCTAGCTTTGAGGCCTTGTTGCACCACAACCTTTCGTAAGTCTTTTTGCCCATGATGGTCTGGCTCGCCCCTGTGTCCAGCTCCATTGACACCGGGAGTCCATTTAGTTCAACATTCAGCATTATCGTGGTGAATGTGTGCACCCTATGTACCTCTGCCTCATCGTGATCCTCCATGGATCTGTCCTCCTCTGCAACATCGTGGTTTGCAGGTTTAGCAGGCTTTGCAGCTTGCCTGCACACTTGTTGGAAGTGTCTCATTGTTCCACAGCCCTTGCAAATATACCCTTTGAAGCGGCATGAATGGAAACGATGATCACCCCCGCAGCGCCAACAAGGTGTTAATGGCCTTGCATTCATCACCCTTGATGGTGGACTGAGTCATCTGCGGACATGCAGCTGCAGGTACATGTGACCTGCCCTGTACGTTACAATTCGAAAACAACATCACTTTGTTCACAGTACTTGTAGTAGCACTTGTATGCTGAGTGATTTGCTTCGTTTTGTCACTGGTGGCAATGATCGCTATGGCTTTACTCAAGGTTGGGGCCTCTAGTTAAAAGTTTGCGAAGTATGGTTTCGTGGCCAATGCCAAGTACGAAAAAGTCTCTGAGCATGTGCTCCAATTGTCATTCAAATTTGCAAGTCCTGCAAGGCGTCTTAGCTCGGCGACATAATTCACCATTTCCTGGCCTTCAGATCTTTTGTAGGTGTAGAACTGGTACCTCGCCATCAGAACGCTTTCCTTCAGGTTCAAATGCTCCCGGACCAGTGTGCACAAATCGTCGTACGATTTCTCCATGGGTTTCGCTGGAGAGAGCAGATTCTTCATGAGGCCATACATTGGTGCCCCATTGACGGTGAGGAGGATCGCCCATCGTTTGGCAGCACTCCCTTCCCCATCTAGCTCGTTGGCCACGAAGTATTGGTCGAGTCGCTCCACAAATGTTTCCCAATCATCTCCCTCCGAGAATTTCTCCAGGATGCCCACTGTTCTCTGCATCTTTGGGTTCACTATCTGTATCTCATCGCTAGTTGTTGAGTATGGAGAAATAGTCAGACTGAACACTGTGAGCTCAAAGTAAAGTGTGACCTTAGTCTTTTATTGCAGGTCTCCAGAGTGCCTCTCCAACCTGTGAAGCCTCCTTAAATACTTATGCTCCCAAGGAATTATGGGATCCCTTGAGACTCCAGGGGATGAGCCCTCTGGTGGCTGTACAGAGTAAATACAAGTCCACATATATAACAAAAGGGTTATGGGAAGCGGGCAGGGAAGTGGAGCTGAGTCCATAATCAGATCAGCCATGATCTTATTAAATGGCGGAGCTGGCTCGAAGTGCCAAATGGTCTACTCCTGCTCCTATTTTCTATGCTCTTTTGTTCTTATATGCTATGGCTACAAGAGCAGGTCAGAGACTGGGTATTTTGTGGCGAGTGACTCACCTTCTGACTCCACAAAGCCTTTCTAGCATTTACAAGGCACATGTCAGGAATGTGATGGATACTCTTCAAGTACCTGGATAAGTGCAGCTCCAACAACACTCAAGAATCTCGCCACCATCCAGAACAAAGCAGTTTGCTTGATTGGCACCCTATCCTCCACCTTAAACATTCACTCGCTTCATCACCAGCACACTGTGGCTGCAGGATGCACCATCTACAAGATGCACTACAGCAACTCGCCAAGGCTTCTGCGACAGCATCTCCCAAATCCACGGCCTCTGCCACCTAGAAGGACAAGGGCAGTTGGTGCATGGGAGCACCACCGCCTCCAAGTTCCACACTACCCTGACTTGGAAATATATTGCCATTCCTTCATCGGCGCTGGGACAAAATCCTGGAACTCCCTCCCTAAAAGCACTTTGGGAGTATTTTCACCACAAGGACTGTAGCGGTTCAAGAATGCGGCTCACCACCACCTTCCCAAGGGCAATTAGGGATGGGCAATAAATAATAAATGCTGGCCTTGCCAGCGATGCCCACATCCTGTGAATGAATTTTTAAAAACTAATAAAATCATTTTAACATGGTTGTTCTTTTGTGCTTTTGATTTCACTTTCTTTTTCTATTTTTCTCTTCTTCTCTCTGAAGATGCTGATTCATGGGTCTCACAGGTGCCAACAGTACCACACTCAAGCAACTATACTTCATGTGTGAACCTAAACAGTGAGTGCCAGTAGGCAAATCGACCTTGGTGGCATTACAGTGAGCTAGATCCCATTCCCAACATACCTTTACTTTTCAACAGGGGTCATATGATAGTGATAGGATTGGGAGCCCTTTCTGACTTTTCACCTCCCTAGACCTTGAACACCGAGACCAACTGTAGCACTCTAAATGCTACCTCAGCTGAGATCAGCCAACTTATGACAGGACAAAGAGCAGTGATTGAATGCCCTCCTGGACTGATGAGGAAGCTCTGGGGTTTTTTTCTAATGAAGACTGTAACTGCTCTCTTTAAGTTAACCATTTTACTCCCAAACCGTAAACTGTGCTTTACACATCTCAAAATCTACAAAATATGATTGAAAAAAATATTTTTGATAACCAATGTAGAAATATTTTTTCAATATTCTTTTGTATATTAAGAATCGACAGACGAATCAGAAGCTGACAGAATTAACAACAGTGGCTCCTCAGCCACCTACTCAGACTACTCACCTTCCCAAGGGTCTTCTGGTTCCTCTGGGGTACCTATCAAAGTCAGCACCTTGCAGACAGCAGTCAAAGATGGTGTGGCAGCTTCCTCCTGGGGAAACAGGTGCGTGAATTCATTAACAAGAGTATATTATAGTATAATTACCTTTTTAATCTTTTCACAGTCAGTCATTCTAGTTTTCTAATTATAGTGAATAAATTGCTTTGTCAGCTCTTCAAAATTTTCCTTTTTTCATTGAGAAATAAAACAAGACTGAAGACCTTGCTGCATATTACAGGACACCACCAAGGTTAAAGTGGCATGAGCAAAGACCATAAAATCATAGAATAGTACAACAAAAATAATAACTTGTATTTATATAATGCTTTTATCGTAGTAAAACGCCCCAAGGCACTACGAGTGTTATAAAATAAAATTTGACAGCCACATAAGGGGAAATTAGGGCAGATGACCAAAAGCCAGGTCAAAGAGGTAGGTTTTAAGGAGCATCTTAAAGGAGGAAAGAGAGGCAGAGAGGTTTAGGGAAGGATTAGAGAGCTTAGGGCCAAGGCAACTGAAAGCATGACCGCCAGTGGTTGAGCGATTAAAATCAGGAATGCTCAAGAGGTCAGAATTAGAGGAGAGCAGATATCTCGGGGCTGCAGGAGATTAGAGAGATTGGGAGGAGTGAGGCCATGGAGAGATTTGAGGACAAGGATGAGAATTTTAAAATCGAGGTGTTGCTTAACCGGGAACCAATGTAGGTCAGCGAACAGAGGGGTGATGGTGAATGGGACTTGGCACGAGTTAGGATACGGGCAGCCAGGTAGGGTAGAACGTCGGTAGCCAGCCAGGAATGCATTGGAATAATCAAGTCTAGAGATAACAAAAGCATGGAAGTGAGTTTCAGCAACAGATCAGCTGCGGCAAGGGTGGTTACGGCAATAGAGGTGGAAATAGGTGGTCTCAGTTATCGTGTGGATATGTGGTCAGAACCTCATTTCAGGGTCAAATATGACACGAAGGTTATGAAAAGTCTGGTTCATCTTCAGACAGATGCTAGGGATAGTGATGGAGTCAGTGACTAGGGAACAGAGTTTGTTGCGGTGATCGAAGACAATGGCTTTGGTTTTCCAAAATTTCTGCTCATGCGGTACACCACAGGAGGCAATTCGTCCCATCGCATCTGCGCTGGCTCTTTCGAAGAGCAATCCAATTAGTCCCACTTCCCCACTCGTTAAAGGCCCTATATAAATACAAGTTGTTGTTGTAGATAGCAGTTTAAGTGCAGAATTCTCAGCGGTCATTGTGGGTAGGTTCACATCCCAGACTGTTTTCCAAACCAGCTGTAAGAGATTGCAGAGTGTTCAGCAAACTGGAAAGTTTGGCAAATTGGTAGAATTATTTAATTAGGTTTTTGGACACTGTTCCCTAATTCTTTTAATGAATAATGGTCATAAGATTACAGATGATTTTCTTAAAGCTTTTAAACATATGGTCATGGGTGGATGACCAATGCCATGGGTTAGACACTGGCCTTTGAACTCTGGGTTCATTGGTTGGGATTGTGACATAAAACAAAAAGTCAGTGAATCACATCGCTCTGAGAACAAGTGCTCTGTTACTGTGTTGCACCACTATCTAGTGGCCCAACCAAAATCAACAAATGTCAGGCAAGTTTGAATGACAGCTGATACTTTGATGTTCTACTGTTAGAACTGCAGGAACAACTTAGTGCTGTTCAGTCTTTCTAAGTTAGTGGATAAATGAATTTTCAAATATCAAGAATTCTCTGATATGCATTCAAATATCTGATATTTCTCTGACTCAGCAGGTTAACACAGACATTTCAACAAAACATTGAAGCCAAACCTTTACTCAGCCAGAGGGAGGCAGTATCGACAGCAAGTCTACAACAGCATGCTGAGAGGCGCCCAGTGAATGATACTTTTTCTGATAATTGGAATGATAATTCACATTATGACAATACCGGTTTTGTTGCAGAAGAAAGCACTTCAATCTTAGAAACTCCCAGTGCCAACCCCTTAATAAGCACAAAATCGAGGAGCACATCTGCCCATGGACGTAGGCCATTAATGAGACAGGACAGAATTATAGGAGTTCCACTGGAATTAGAACAGTCTGTGCATTCGGTGCACAGTGTCAGAAATACACCAGAAACTGAAGTGCCTCCAAGCAATCCTTGGCAGAACTGGACTAGGACACCTAGTCCATTTGAGGATAGGACAGCATTTCCGTCAAAATTGGACAGTACTCCTTTCAGCAGCCCTATTCCCAACAGGAAAGATTCAGAACTACAGTCAGTGCGTGGAATTACTGAACTATCCAGCACGTATACATCAGGTGCTCCGTGGAGCTTTATCAACTCTAGAGAATCCAATTTAAGTAGAAGTCAAGTGGATAAATTCACACATATCTGCAGACCGGAGTCTGCCAAGAGTGCGATTATTGTCAGTAAAAGTACAGAGAGACTTGCACCAATGATGAGATCAGTTAAAGCTAGCCAGTTTAAGAAATCCCAAAGCATTGATGAAATTGACATTGGGGCCTTCAAGATTTACAATATACCACTGGATAGTTATGGCTCCAGCTCAGAAAATCCAGGTAGCATCGATATACCGGAGCAAATGCCAACACAAGAACAAGGTATGTCACGCAGCCATTCCGCTCCAATGTTGGATGAAGATTTATCAGAAACATATGGAAGTGGAAAGGCCTCTCAAAAGGGTCCTATTACAAAAAAAGTGTACCATTTTGACCAAAGTTTCAATCCCAAAGGTACAGTAAGTGTTAAACCTGAGAGAAGAGTAACCACTTCTTTTACACATAATGTTGACTATGGTGTCCAGCAAAGCAAAAATGTTTCAAAAGATCTCATCAGTCCACGCTCCTTCAGAGGTTATCCACCCATGGATCATATGTATTCATTCTCCCAGCCTTCAGTGAATGATGAACCAATTAATCCTCGGTTTTCAAGTCAAGGTGACAGGGCTGGATTCTTGAGAAGGGGTGACTCCCTGGCAACCTCCACAGAAATGGTGTTGCATCGAAGGATAAATGAAACTTCAGAGCTGCCACAAAGTGACAGATATGTCAGGACACATTTCAGAGGAGTTTTAGAACACCAGAACAGCGCATCATTGGTTGAGTCACAGTATCTCAAAAGAAATGGAAGATACGAAGAAGACTATTCAACATTCCAAGACATGAAAAATCAGGGTAGGAATTTCCAAGATAAACCTTTAACTCAGAGGAGGCCTTTGTCTGCAAGGAGCTACAGTACGGAAAGCTATGGGTTTTCCCAAACCAGGCCAGTTTCAGCAAGGCCTACCATGGCAGCTTTGTTAGAGAAGTTACCTTCAGATTATAACATCAGTAACTACAATGAAAAGCCTTCAGAGAGCAATGATATAAGGATCAGGTCTTCACAGTTGAAAGGAGATGAGAACTCTGCTAAAATTCCTCTAGACTGGAGACAACAACTGCTCAGGCATATAGAAGCTAAAAGGTTAGATAGGGTGAGTGTGCCTTTTTCTTTTCAAAAAGTTTCACGGGTCTAAATGTTACCTTTTTTCAATTCTCAACAAGTACCATTTGAAGCCATTTGTTTAACTCCTCTGATGGCTGAGTTGGTAAATTGGCTGGCAAGCATAAAACTGAACCATGCAGATCAGGAAGATCCCAAGTTCAATCCCTAGTCTATGCTGAATTAGTTGATCTCAGACAAGGTAGTGATGGAACATTACAATTAGCTACATAGCTACAGGTTACAGAGACAAAAATCACCCAGACTTGCAATCCTGTGACCCATGTTTGAAAGTGCGTGTATGTGGAGGTCAGATGAAGACGGGATTGACCTCAGCTGTGATGGTCAATGAATGAGCAGACTGCTCTCACATAGAAACCTTTAGGTAGCAGTCACAGGGTCTAAGTAATGAAAGAGCATTATGTCTCCCATACCATCTAGCATCTGTAATACCATAAGCCAGTTATCATGATTAGACAATCATAATTTTTTTTTAAATCTAGAAATCTGGGTCTGAATTGTCCTTTGAATTTCAATTTTGGGGCAGATTTGGGGTGGTGAATTAAGTTAAATGCGTTCTTAAAAACTCCCACCTCAAATCCACCATAAAAAACATTCTTCCTCTGAGACCTCTGCCACTGAGAAGGACAAGAGCCACAAAGTTTCAGAAACACCATCTTCTCTAAGTTCCCTTTCAAGTTGTCATTCTTTCCTACTTAACAATTGTGGTAGTAACATCACCACAAGGGCTACAGTAGTTCAAGGAAAAGCCCACCGCCACCTTCTCAGAGCAGCTAGAGATGAGCATTAAGAGCAGCTCTACCAGTGGCACCCACATTCCAAAAACAAATAAAATAAATAAAACTGAACCTGCATTCTCCTCCCAAAAAACTGCCAATTCCCATTTCCAATTCCAAATAAGACCTGCTAGAGATCCACTTGATCACATGTAAATGGCGTCGACAGCACATGGCTAACCCCTCCAATCCATTCCACCTGATTTCTACTTCAAACCTTCCCAAAATAATTACTGTAACTATATCCATGTGTGTAAGAACTACTGCAAGTTATCCTTAATGTAGATACCACACCAAGGAAACTATTTTGTGTGCTACTTCTGAAAGCTGATGTTTTATTTGTCTGCATAGCAACCCACTTAATACTTTGGGGTTGATTCAGGTCTTTTGCTGCTACTTTTACTCAGCAGCACTCAAAGTACTGCTTTGCATTCTAGACATGCATTGCTCATTCTTTTGATATGAAAAGGAGTAGGATAAAAACATGGAGGAGGCTAGATTAGAGGCTCAGAGTCAGGCATTACCAAACATCCCTTCATGTAAGGGGAGATTTAACCCCCAAGTGGGAAGCCTAGGTGTCTCAGTGGGAGGCCTGAATTATATTAACTGCCAAGCCTCATTTACATTCCATCACTCAGGTAAGTGACAGGGGGTTCAACAGGGTTTCATACTCAGCATGTCACTAAAATATAATCGGGATTCTATGTACATTACAGGACCCAGATTAGCATATATTAATGAGACTCCCACCTGAATCAGGTACCCGCTTCAGCCGCTATAAAAAACTGTAGGGGCAGGACTGGAGCGATTTTAACTCCCATTCCCCCCAGTTTTCGCTTAATGCAGGGAGTCTCACTCACCAGAGTTTATCAACCACGAGGTCTTAGTTAGTAACCCCCACAGCACGAGAAGGGTGTATAAGAAGGAAATGAAATGGAATGAGAGCACAACTGACAGCACAGAAATTTCAACAAATAAGCATTGACTCTAAATAAAGTCACTTCACAACAACCTGTTCTCTTCCCCACCCCCTCCCCTCCATCCCCATCGTCCGCCACACCCTCAAAAAGTCCCTCACTTTCCAAGATTTCTGCCGAGGTTCTTCCTGAGACAGAATTCGATATTTTCTATGCTATCATCCGATTCTTAAAGGTTGAAAGCAATCACAAATGAATTTGTAATGTGATCAAGCTGTCTTTACTTTAAACAACAATAAGTGCCAACAAAATCAATTCACTCTTTCTACAACTAATTCTTAACCTTTTGTACCAGCTAACTTACTCTAATTCCTAATCTACTACTCCTACAAAATCCTCCCTGAATGAAATGAGGTTGAGCGGTGGGTAGCTGGACTTGCATGCCAATTTTGGATTTGAAGGGAGAGAAGGCCATACTATAGGCCTGTGAGTGCCATGTAGACTTGTTTTGTTCAGGTCATGTATACCATGATGATGAGAGACAAAGGCGCTTTATTCCTTTAATGATATATCCCGATGGTTGAGCTGCTATCGTGCTCACCAGTGTCCTTTAACTTTGACCTCGTTGTGGTTTGTAGATCAATGGGAGGGCGATTAGTATGGGGCAGTCAAGCTCAAATGAGTATATTTCTGGTGCCCACCTGCCCCATGCAGCTGGAAATTCTGGTGCCTGCCCAGCATTGTAACGAGGTTACCCGGATGCTCCCCATCCCCTACGCTGAGCCCTGGCCAAGTTTATCTCGAGCCCCTGAGCAAGAAGGCCAATCTTGAAATGTTATTTGTAGGGATCTTCGGAGGTGTAGGCTGCATCCTTGGCCAGGGCCCAACTGATAGAGCCCACATCTGCCCCTGTGGAGGCTGGTATGCCTCCCTGCACCTGGAGTACCATCCTCCACAGACACTCCAGCTCTCAACCTAACTTAGTCTCAACTAAGTAGGGCCTCCCTGCCCCTGGCTCCACTTCCTTGGTGTAATTTGCCTTGTAAGAGGCAGACAGAGGGGGCAAATCAGAAATTCATGGAAACGGCGCAGCCCTGGCACAGCCAGGCCCCCACCTTTTCCTGGGGGTTTTCACTGATCTTCAACCAGTTACAGCAGGAAACTGGCAGAATCCCTGAGGAATTTTGACCCCTGAGTGTTGGCATGCTATCTAATCGTCAGGGAGGGAGGGATTACAGTTGTGCCCAATCCTATTATTACCCAATATTTGCACACACACATTTTCCAGCAAGAGTTACTGGATATTAATCAGGAGTTGGAACCCTCAATGATTCGTCCCCTCTCTTACCCACCAACTGGAGTGCCCATACTGCCACTCTGACTGTGGTCAGCTAACTCAGCAGAGATCAAGGATTGAATTGGTACTTTTCTGATAAGTGTGACACAGTTTCAGACTGCACAGTACCTTAGCTAGCAGCCATTAGAGGAGTTGTGTATAAAAACATAATACTACGGATGCTGGAAATCTGAAATAAAAACAGAAAATGTTGGAAATACTCAGCAGGTCAGGCAGCATCAGTGGAGAGAGAAACAGAGTTAATGTTTCAGGTCGATGACCTGGCGAAAGGTCATCCAGCTGAAACTTTCTGTTTCTCTCTCCACAGATGTTGCCTGACCTGCTGAGTATTTCAAGAGGAGCTATATATAACTTTTAAATAGGTGATGGGTCTCTGACATTTTTATGCATGGCACATTGAGTATTTTTGCCCCAGGAGAATTTTAACAAATGATCAAAATGGGAAACTGTGTTGGTATTTTTGTTACGAGCCAGACAAGCCTTAGAAATATTGCTTCACACCAACAGATACTGTTACTGCTTTCTCTCAGGTACATTGCATATAGTTAATTTTGATCCATTTTTACAACTATGAATAAAATGTGCCTTCTCTTCCTTTTTGCCCGAATAATTAAATTCAGTAACAAATAGCTGCTTTGCATCAGTGCATTTGTAGACAGTAACAACTATTAAAATAATTATCTCTTTTCTAGCTGCCAGAATTCTTTTCAGGATATCAACAGTAACTGCCGTGAATAATCACCAGGTTAAGACAGTGATTTTTGACTTTTATTTTCAAGTGGTTATTCAGTGGTTCACTTGAAGGTCAGCAGCATGGCTATTAACTGAATTGATTGCCTGTTGGCCTCTTGTGAAACAGTTGAAAGAGATATAACTATTTTCATTTTAATTGGTTAATTTGCACTCCTCCTTTCATGAAATCACTGATTCACATATGGTGCAGTTCCACAGGTACCCTTTTGAACCTTACCCAAGTGGCCATGCTTCAAGTGTGAGTTTTTAACATGACTGGTGGTAAAAACAGAGAGACAGACTATTATCTGAATGGTGACAGATTAGGAAAAGGGGAGGTGCAAAGAGACCTGGGTGTCATGGTACATCAGTCATTGAAGGTTGGCATGCAGGTACAGCAGGCGGTTAAGAAAGCAAATGGCATGTTGGCCTTCATAGCGAGGGGATTTGAGTACAGGGGCAGGGAGGTGTTGCTACAATTGTACAGGGCCTTGGTGAGGCCACACCTGGAGTATTGTGTACAGTTTTGGTCTCCTAACCTGAGGAAGGACATTCTTGCTATTGAGGGAGTGCAGCGAAGGTTCACCAGACTGATTCCCGGGATGGCGGGACTGACCTATCTAGAAAGACTGGATCAACTGGGCTTGTATTCACTGGAGTTCAGAAGAATGAGAGGGGACCTCATAGAAACGTTTAAAATTCTGACGGGGTTAGACAGGTTAAATGCAGGAAGAATGTTCCTAATGTTGGGGAAGTCCAGAACCAGGGGACACTGTCTAAGGATAAGGGGTAAGCCATTTAGGACCGAGATGAGGAGGAATTTCTTCACCCAGAGAGTGGTGAACCTGTGGAATTCTCTACCACAGAAAGTTGTTGAGGCCAATTCACTAAATATATTCAAAAAGGAGTTAGATGAAGTCCTTACTACTAGGGGAATCAAGGGGTATGGTGAGAAAGCAGGAATGGGGTACTGAAGTTGCATGTTCAGCCATGAACTCATTGAATGGCGGTGCAGGCTAGAAGGGCCGAATGGCCTACTCCTGCACCTATTTTCTATGTCTATGTCTATGTCTATGACTATTGGATTCTGGGGTGGGGTGCGGAGGGATAGCCCAGCTAAGCCCCATCCTCTCCTCATCTGATGTCCACACATAATCTAGCAATCAGGAATGGCAACCCTGGTTCTCATTGCTCTCTCTCAAACCCAGGAGCATTTTGGCCAATTGTAGCACCTTGCTCCCACCCAGGCTGAATTCAGCTGACTCATCACAGACCTGGATGAAACGTGAACCTGTCTAGAGGAATCCGTGTTCCACGTTTTTATTGAGTGTGCGAGGTTGCAGCCCCTCTTCAATATCTGAAGGGGTTGCTCCTCAAATTCTGATTGCACTTCAGTCCCACACTCCTGATCTTTGGACACCCTGTGCGGTGGGGAGCGGGCAGGTCGGAAGGCCTCCTTGTAGGACTGCTCCTGGGCATGGCAAAGGGGACCATCAGCCGGTCCAGGCAACAGGTGGTCGAGGGGGTCGTTCAGCCCGACTGCCTGCCTCTCTTCTGCGGTTACATCTGAGCCAGGGTGTCCCTGGAGATGGAGCACGCAGTGTCCACCAGTACACTCTTAGCCTTCCGCGAGAGGTAGGCGCCGGAGGGACTGGAGTGCATCATCACCCCCGACAACCAAATTTGAATTTGATTTGTTAGTGTCTAAAGTTTAATTTGTCTATGTTTGACGGTTTTAGTGCACCACCCCTCCCCCACCTTTTAGCCAGGGGACACTTGTATAATTTGTGTTTTTAGTGCCCTCAAAAAAAACCCCAAAAATTAAAAACAAGGGGGCACTTGTTTGAAAGTGTTTGGCGTGTGCTCCCCGTTTAACCAGGGAGCACTTGCTTAAAGTGCACAACTAAAATAGTTGAAACGTGGAACCTTTCTGATCTGTATGGCTCATTACCACAACGTGGTGGAGCATTTACCCTTCTGAAGTCAATAGAAACGTAAATCGGGAGAGGTGTTTAATGGGCAGCTGGGTCGATATTGTGTGTTTTACACTACCATCTTAAGTCAAAATTACCCCCATTGTGTTTTTACCTCTGGAACCAAGGTTCAAATCTAACCCAGACTGACGGGATGAAAGTATCTTCTGTCTGCTAGGCATAAGGGTCCTATATGAAATCAGAATAGGCAATCTCAAGCCAGTTCCTAGTTAGCAGAGATCCATAGCACAAAAGTTCACCTAATTTAAAAAAAAGAAAAACTTGCATTTATATAGTGCCTTTCATGACCACCGGACGTCCCAATGTGCTTTACAGCCAATGAAGTACTTTTGAAGTGTAGTCACTGCTGTAATGTAGGAAACACGGCAGCAAATTTGTGTAGAGCAAGCTCCCACAAACAGCAATATGATAATACCAGATAATCTGTTTTTGTTATGTTGATTGAGGGGTAAATATTGGCCCGGGCACTGGGGATAGCTCCCCTGCTCTTCTTCGAAATAGTGTCATGGGATCGATTACGTCCATCTGAGAGAGCAAACAGAGCCTTGGTTTAACATCTCACACAGCACTGCACTGGACTGTCAGCCTAGATTTTTGTGCTCAAGTCTCTGGAGTGGGACTTTAACCCGCAACCTTCTGACTCAGAGGCGAGAGTGCTATCTACTGAGCCACAGCTGACACACTTTTTGGCACCAATTTCAATAATGCCAACCCCACTGTCTCATAAATCTTGAGACAATCTCTTAAAAATCATGAAATTTGGTTAGAAATCATGAATTGCTATTTTTCCCCTACCCGACCTTTCGCTGGCCTTTGCTCCCGGAAAGGAAGCATATTCCACAACCATTGCTCCCAGACAGGAAGCGCATTTGGCCGTCACTATCCACTTATTGACATGAAGCTCTCCCGCTGCAGCTCAATTATTTAAAAAAAGGGCTTCTAGTAATAGGAACCCAACACTGCAGAATCAAAGCACATCTCAGACCCACCATTTTGCAGCATGCATAAAAACAATTTGGATTGTTTTCTCACTTCTTCACACACACACAAAAAAAAGTATTGCAATGCTACAAAAGCTATCCGATCCCTCAACCCCTTCTCCCAGGGATATTGGGATCCAGTTCTGTTGCCCTCCAATACATTACCCAAGTGGTTATTTTTCTCGAGGGTTGAGAGGAATCACTGATGAGCCAATTCCTATACGAATATGCCGCACACAGCGCACACCCCATCGCAATTGAAAGCACCCCAGCTGATTTTCCCCTGGCCAAGGGAACAGGGACCGACTGTCGTAGCCCCACCCCCTCCCTCCAACAACAGTACTCTTTTCCATTCTTCCTCACCCCACCTCCTCCACCCCACCCTTAACCCCCACTTACCATCGAGGCCGCTGGAACAATCCACTGGTTGGAGACAAAGGCTTGCTGCAGACCCAGAGACAGGCAAGTCTCTTTCTTTTCAGCCCCTTCACCCCCTACGAGGCCACATGCAAATGAACTCATTTACCGGAATCCTTCCCGGAGTAGATGACGCCAGTCCCGTCCTGTTTACCGCATCGCGAGGGGTCGAGCAGCCGTTGGCTGCCGCTTGCAAGAAGACCCAGACCGCGAAGCCGCCGACACTGACGCTGTTTCTCCACCAGCTCCTGTAGACAGCCATTCACGGCGAAAACAGCAAACAACCTGGTTAGCATCGCTTTTGCTACCACCAGTGAGCCCCCAATTCCATCCTCGCCTCTCCCCGGAGTTGGTTGGATTCCTTTCCGCATATTTTGTAACCTTGGACTGCTATCTCCGTTCGGACCTCTTCCTGCCGGTTAATTATTTTGAATCTACTCGCTTGCCCTCCCCGGAAAATAAAAAAATATCCTGATCCCAGGAGTAGACAGACCCCAGTCACAGAGGCAGATGCGAAGGATTTAAAACAGCCCTGAGCTCTGAAAATAAGAACATAAGAACATAAGAAATAGGAACACGAGTAGGCCATACGGCCCCTCGAGCCTGCTCCGCCATTCGATAAGATCATGGCTGATCTGATCATGAATTCAGCTCCACTTCCCCGCCCGCTCCCCATAACCCCTTATCCCCTTTAAGAAACTGTCTATTTCTGTCTTAAATTTATTCAATGTCCCAGCTTCCACAGCTCGCTGAGGCAGCGAATTCCACAGATTTACAACCCTCTGAGAGAAGAAATTTCTCCTCAGCTCTGTTTTAAATGGGCGGCCCCTTATTCTAAGCTCGTGCCCTCTAGTTCTAATCTCCCCCATCAGTGGAAACATCCTCTCTGCATCCATCTTGTCAAGCCCCCTCATAATCTTATACGTTTCGACTCCAGGAAGCGGACGACGAATGAAGGGAGACAGTGATTTTGCCACCCAGCCCTCAGGTTTCAATCAAAACTTAGCAAAACAATCCTCAAGCCAGTGATCTCACCCAACACAAGTTGCAAATGATGTCCAACAGAGCACATGCATAGTCCAACATTCAGGAAGGATAGACAGAAAGGAATAGGAGGTGGGGTAGCGTTGCTGGTTAAAGAGGAAATTAACGCAATAGTAAGGAAGGACATTAGCATCGATGATGTGGAATCTGTATGGGTGGAGCTGCGGAATACCAAAGGGCAGAAAATGCTAGTGGGAGTTGTGTACAGACCACCAAACAGTAGTAGTGAGGTTGGGGACAGCATCAAAACAAGAAATTAGGGACGCGTGCAATAAAGGTACAACAGTGGGCGACGTTAATCTACATATAGATTGGGCTAACCAAACTGGTAGCAATACGGTGGAGGAGGATTTTCTGGAGTGTATTAGGGATGGTTTTCTAGACCAATATATCGAGGAACCAACTAGAGGGTTGGCCATCCTAGACTGAGTGATGTGTAATGAGAAAGGACTAATTAGCAATCTTGTTGTGCGAGGTCGCTTGGGGAAGAGTGACCATAATATGGTAGATTAAGATGGAGAGTGACACAGTTAATTCAGAGACTAGGATCCTGAACTTAAGAAAAGGTAACTTCGATGGTATGAGATATGAATTGGCTAGAATAGACTGGCGAATGATACTTAAATGGTTGACAGTGGATAGGCAATGGCAAACATTTAAAGATCACCTGGATGAACTTCAACAATTGTACATCCTGGTCTGGAGTAAAAATAAAATGGGGAAGGTGGCTCAACCGTGGCTAACAAGGGAAATTAAGGATAGTGTTAAATCCAAGGAAGAGGCATATAAATTGGCTAGAAAAAGCAGCAAACTTGAGGACTTGGAGAAATGTAGAATGCAGCAGAGGAGGACAAAGGGTCTAATTAGGAGGGGGAAGTAGAATATGAGAGGAAGCTTGCTGGGAACATAAAAACTGACTGCAAAGGCGTCTACAGATATGTGAAGAGAAAGAGATTAGTTGAAGACAAACATAGGTCCCTTGCAGATAGATTCAGGTAAATTTATAATGGGCAAAAATAAATGGCAGACCAGTTGAACAAATACTTTGGTTCTGTCTTCACGAAGGAAGGAAGAAACAAATAACCTTCTGGAAATACTAGGGGACCGAGGGTCTAGTGAGAAGGAGAAACTGAAGGAAATCCTTATTAGGCGGGAAATTGTGTTGGGGAAATTGATGGGATTGAGGTCGATAAATCCCCTGTGCCTGATAGTCTGCATCCCAGAGTACTTAAAGGAATGGCCCTAGAAATAGTGGATGCATTGGTGATCATTTTCCAACAGTCTATCGACTCTGGATCAGTCCCTATGGACTGGAGGGTAGCTAATGTAACACCACTTTTTAAAAAAGGAGGGAGAGAGAAAACGGGTAATTATAGACCGATTAGCCTGACATCAGTAGTGGGGAAAATGTTGGAATCAGTTATTAAAGATGAAATAGCAGCGCATTTGGAAAGCAGTGACAGGATCGGTCCAAGTCAGCATGGATTTATGAAGGGGAAATCTTGTTTGACAAATCTTCTAGAATTTTTTGAGGATGTAACTAGTAAAGTGGACAAGGGAGAATCAGTGAATGTGGTGTACTTGGACTTTCAAAAGGCTTTTGACAAGGTCCTACACAAGAGATTGATGTGCAAAATTAAAGCACATGGTATTGGGTGTAATATACTGACGTGGATAGAGAATTGGTTGGCAGGCAGAAAGCAGAGAGTCGGGATAAACGGGTCCCTTTCAGAATGGCAGGCAGTGACTAGTGGGGTGCCACAGGGCTCAGTGCTGGGACCCCAGCTATTTACAATATAAATCAATGATTTCGATGAAGTTTGCAGATGACACTAACCTGGGTGGCGGTGTGAGCTGTGAGGAGGACGCTAAGAGGCTGCAGGGTGACTTGGACAGGTTAGGTAAGTGGGCAAATGCATGGCAGATGCAGTTTAATGTGGATAAATGTGAGGTTATCCACTTTGGTGGCAAAAACACAAAGGCAGAATATTATCTGAATGGAGGCAGATTAGGAAAAGGGGAGGTGCAACGAGACCTGGGTGTCATGGTACATCAGTCATTGAAAGTTGGCATCCAGATACAGCAGCCGGTGAAGAAGGAAAATGGTATGTTGGCTTTCATAGCTAGGGGATTTGAGTATAGGAGCAGGGAGGTCTTACTGCAGTTGTACAGTGGCCTCACCTGGGATATTGTGTTCAGTTTTGGTCTCCTAATCTGAGGAAGGACGTTCTTGCTATTGAGGGAGTGCAGCGAAGGTTCACCAGACTGATTCCCGGGATGGCAGGAATGATATATGAGGAGAGACTGGATCGACTGGGCCTGTATTCTTTGGCGTTTAGAAGGATGAGAGGAGATCTCATAGAAACATATAAAATTCTGACGTGACTGGACAGGTTAGATGCAGGAAGAATGTTCCCGATGTTGGGGAAGTCTAGAACCAGGGGACACAGTCTAAGTATAAGGGGTAAGCCATTTAGGACTGAGATGAGGAGAAACTTCTTCACTCAGAGTTGTTAACCTGTGGAATTCTCTACCGCAGAGAATTGTTGATGCCAGTTCATTGGATATATTCAAGAGGGAATTAGATATGGCCCTTATGGCTAAAGGGATCAAGGGGTATGGAGAGAAAGCAGGAAAGGGTACTGAGGTGAAAGATCAGCCATGATCTTATTGAATAGTGGTGCAGCCTCGAAGGGCTGAATGGCCTAAATGGCCTACTCCTGCACCTATTTTCTATGTTTCTATGTCTTTGTATCTGAGTCTATTCCAATCGTCTCAAATACACAGGGAAGCAAGAAAGACTTCTGATAGGAAAACCAACTCATGGGAGATTCCTAATGGCACAAAGCAACTCATAGACTCCTCTCTCGTCTCTCCTAGGCAGCCACTCGGAGTCGAGGATGACTTGCTTCCACATTAATATGAGTTCTCAGGTGACTGATGAGTCCAAAGCGGGACCTACAGTCTCTGTCGCAGGTGGGACAGACGGTGGGTGGGGTGCTTGGTTTGTTGTGCGCTCCTTCCGCTGTTTGTACTTGGCTTCCGCGTGCTCCCGACGAAGAGACTCGAGGTGTTTGGTGCCTTCCCGGATGCTTCTCCTCCATTTTGAGCAGTCTTGGAAAAGGGATTCCCAGGTGTCTGTGGAGGCTTTGAGGGTGTACTTGAAGCATTTCCTCCGCCCACCTGAGGCTCGCCTGCCATGCTGGAGCACTGAGTAGAGCGCTTGTTTTGGGAGTCTATTATCGTCCATCGGAGCTGATCGAGCGTGGTCAATCCTTCGATGCAGGCGATGTTGGCCTGAGCGAGAACATTGGCATTGGTGCGCCTGCCGTGCCAATGGATTTGCAGGATCAGATGACAGAGCTGATTAGGCAGTGGTCAGTCTAGCAGTCGTCAGCTCCTGTCTTGGCGCGAGTGATGCGGACGCCCTCGCAGTCCCTCGCTCGGACGATGACGTAGTCTAGCAGATGCCAGTACTTGGAGCGAGGGTGTTGCCATGAGGCCTTGTACTTGTCTCTATGACGGAGTAAGGTGTTGGCTATGACAAGACCATGTTCTCAGCATTTCATCAGGAGGAGGGTACCATTGGAGTTGTCTATCCATAACCCCTCTCTGTCGATCACACCTCCACAGAGGTCTGTCCTTCCCAATTCTAGCATTAAAGTTGCCATGAGGATCAGCTTGTCGCCCACTAGGGCTCAGGTCAGGGGCTGCAGATCCCTGGTTCAGACCCCATGTGTCCCATTAACAGCCAATCACAGGAAGCATGGCAAGATGAAGACAGCAGAAAAAAAGTGTGAGCTTTCGCTGTTGAATCTTGAGTTTGGGTGAATTTTAATTAAAAATCATGTGTGTCACGATTAAGTCATGAGAGTTGGAAATACTGCAATTAAGAATGCACTGGCAATCTCACACAGAGAGGTCAATGAGCGAAATAGAAATGTCATAGTAGTGCAGTCAGGGTTGCTATTCTGAGTATGGGATAAGTTACGTTTTTGGAGATTCAATCCATTAGCTGGCAGTACTAGATTTTACCTGAGATAGCTTCATGCTGGAATTGGTTGCTGGATTAGGAAAATGTTCTATTTACCAATACGAGCATCTTCACGCAGATGAACACACAAATTCACTAAAAATTAAAAGAGTTGATATTAGCTGAATCAATTTCATGACAATTAATTCTCCTTTAAAAGAAAAGTTCATTTTTGTAGCACCTCGTCACTTCTCTTGGATACATCGCGAAGTGCTTCATAATCAATTAATTACTTTAAAGCACATAAGTGCCGCTATATGGGCAAACATGGCAGCTGCCATGTTCACAACATGATCCTGCAGTCACAAGGATTTAGGATTCAAGGAAGTGCTTGTGAGGAACTTGCAACACTCTAATGTATATTCGGTATAGCGGGTAGTAGTCACTAAGGTTCAGTGGCTCCTAAACAGGGACCCAACTCTTCAGCCTAAATTTTCGGATTGGAACAATCGGATTTACTGGTTTGAGTGGCTGGAACTCTGCCTTTTTTCCTTTTTTTCTATGGTATTAGGTGCTCATAGATCTTTGTGTCAATCACTCTAACTTTTTCTGCCCCCAGCCCCACTGTCCACACCAATGGGAATGTTCCTCTCTTACATGTTTGGAATGAAAAGATGCCAGGCAGCTCAGACTAGATGAAGGGTGCTCTGTACTCACCCACTAGTACACCCACTGACTCCATCTCGCTTTCAAACCGATATTCACTTTTGAGTATCGGTCAAGACGATGGTGCCTCTGGGGAGTGCAGCCAGAGCCAATTCCAAGGCACCATGGGTGGCCCAGCTGCACAGGGGGGAGCGACAAAGAACAAAAGAGCCCTAGTGATAGGGGATTCTATAGTTAGGGGAACAGACAGACATTTCTGCAACTGTAGACGGAACTCCCGAATGGTTTTGTGCCGCCCTGGTGCCAGACTCAAGGATGTCACAGAGCGGACGCAGGGCATTCTGGGGGGGGGGGGGGGGGGGGAGAGTAAACAGCTAGAGGTTGTGTTCCCTATCGGGACCAACGACATAGGTAAAATGAGGGATGAGGTCCTACAGGAAGAATTCAGGGAGCTATGAAGAAAATTAAAGGGTAGGACCTCAAAGGTAGTAATCTCCGGGTTACTGCCGGTGCCACGTGCTAATGAGTATAAGAATAGAAGGATAGAGAGGATGAACACGAGTCTGGAAAGTTGGTGTAGGAGGGAGGGCTTTAAATTCTTGAGGCATTGGGACTGTTCCTGGGGGAGAGGGACCTGTACAGACCGAATGGGTTGCACCTCAACTGCGCCGGGACCAATATCCTCGTGGGGAGTTTTGCTAGTGCTGTTGGGGAGAGTTTAAACTAGCTTGGCAAGGGGATGGGAACCTGAAAACAAATTCAAAAGGGAAGGAAGTAAAGCAGAGATTGGATAGCAAGAATCTAGAAAACAAATCTGTAAGACAGAGGAAATAGGGCTTAGTAAATAGTAAGCAAGGAGATCTTCCTGTGCTGAATGGTATATACTTTAATGTAAGGAGTATAATGAATAAGGCGGATGAGCTAAGAACACAGGTAGATACTTGGGAGTATGACATTATAGCCATTACAGAAACAAGATGAAAGAGGGGCAGGTTTGGCAGATCACTATTCCTGGCTACAGGATTTTTAGACAAGATAGAGAGGGGGGTAAAAAGGGGGGTGGGGGGAGTGGTTGCAGTACTGATTAAAGAAACTATTACAGCGGTGAGGAGGGATGATATGTTAGAGGGATCATCAAATGAGGTCATATGGGTCGAATTGAAAAATAAAAAAGGGGCGATCACACTGCTGGGCGTGTATTATAGACCCCCAAACAGTGGAGATAGAAGAGCAAATATGTAGGCAAATTGCTGTGAAGTCTAAAACCCATAGGGTAGTAATAGTAGGGGATTTTAACTATCCAAATATTGATTGGGATAAATTTAGTGTGAAGTGTATAGAGGGTGCGGAATTCTTGAAATGTATTCAAGAGAACTTTTTTAGTCAGTATGTAGCAAGCCCAACACGAGAGGGGGCGGTCTTGGATTTAGTTTTGGGGAATGAAGCTAGGCAGTTTGAAGGGGTATTAGTGGGAGAGCACTTGGGTGCCAGTGACCATAATTCAGTCAGATTCAAGTTGGTTATGGATAAGGACAAGAATAGGCCTGGAATAAAAGTTCCGAATTGGGGAAAAGCTGATTTTGCTAAGTTAAGGAGTGATTTGGCCATAGTGAACTGGAAACAGCTACTTGTGGGTAAATCAGTGTCGGAACAGTGGGAGGCATTCAAGGAGGAGATCCGGAAGGCTCAGGCCAAACATGTGTCCTTAAAAAAAAAAAGGCTGGGAAAAATAATTCTCGAGCCCCCTGGATGTCTAGAGACTTACAGGGGAGGATTAAGAAAAAAAGGGATGCTTATGTCATATACCAACGGCTAAATACTATAGAATCTTTAGAGGAATATAGAAAGTTAAGAGGCAAAATTAAAAAGGATATTAGGAATGCTAAGAGAGAGCACGAGAAATTCTTGGCCAGTAAAATCAAGGAAAACTCTAAGATGTTCTATAAATATATTAAGAGTAAGAGGGTAACTAAAGAAAGAGTAGAGCCTATTAGAGACCATGAGGGTAATCTTTGTGTGGAGGTGGAAGATGTTGGTAGGGTTCTTAACAAATACTTTGCATCTGTTTTCACAAAGGAAAGGGGTAATGTAGATACTGCTATCGAGGAGAAGTGTGATATTCTGGATGAAATAATATAGTGAGAGAGGAAGTATTAAGGAGTTTAGCAGCTTTGAAAGTAGATAAGTCCCCAGGCCCGGATGAAATGCATCCCAAGCTGTTGAGCGAAGTAAAAGAGGAAATAGCAGAGGCCTTGACCATCATTTTCCAGTCCTCTTTGGATCTGGGCGTGGTGCTGGAGGATTGGAGTACTGCTAATGTGGTACCCTTGTTTAAGAAGGGAGAAGGGGATAGGCCGAGTAATTATAGGCCTGTCAGCCTAACTCCGTGGTTGGAAAATTATTGGAAAAAATCCTGAAAGACAGGATAAATCTACATTTGGAAAGGCAAGGATTAATTAGAGACAGTCAGTACGGATTTGTTAAGGGAAGATCATGTTTGACTAACCTGATTGAATTTTTTGAGGAGGTAACCAAGAGGGTCAATGAGGGCAGTGCATACGATGTAGTATATTATGAACTTTAGCAAGACTTTTGATAAGGTCCCACATGGTAGACTGGTCATGAAGGTTAAAGCCCATAGGATACAGGGCAAAGTGGCAAGTTGGATCCAAAATTGGCTTGGAGGTAGGAAGCAGAGGGCAATGATTGATGGATGTTTTTGTGACTGGAAGAATATTTCCAGTGGAGTTCCACGGGGCTCAGTACTGGATCCCTTGCTTTTTGTAGTATATATCGATTTAGATTTAAATATAGGAAGTACGATTAAGAAGTTTGCAGACAACACTAAAATTGGCTGTGTGGTTGATAATGAAGAGGAAAGTTATGGACTGCAGGAGAATATCAATCTACTGGTCAGGTGGGCAGAGCAGTGGCAAAAGGAATTTAATTCAGAGAAGTGTGAGGTGATGCACTTTGGGAGGGCTAATAAGGAAAGGGTATACACATTAAGCGGTAGGCCACTTAATAGTGTAGATGAACAAAGGGACCTTGGAGTGCTTGTCCACAGATCCCTGAAAGTAGCAGGCCAGGTGGATAAGGTGGTTAAGAAGGCATACGGAATGCTTGCCTTTATTGGCTGAGGCATTGAATATAAGAGCAGGGAGGTTATGCTTAAATTGTATAATACTTTGGTTAGGCCACAGCTGGAGTACTGCGTGCAGTTCTGGTCGCCGTATTATAGGAAGGAAGTGATTGCACTAGAGGGTGCAGAGGAGATTCACTAGGATGCTGCCTGGAATGGAGAATCTTAGATATGAGGACAGATTGGATAGACTGGGTTTGTTCTCATTGGAACAGAGGAGGTTGAGAGGAGACCTCATTGAGGTGTACAATTTTTTGAGGGGCCTGGACATAGTGGATAGTAAGGGCCTATTTCTATTACGAGGGGGCATAGTTTTAAGGTGGTTGGTGGAAGGTTTAGAGGGGATTTGAGGGGGGGGCTTCTTTATGCAGAGGGTTGTGGGGATCTGGAACTCGCTGCCTGGAAGAGTGGTGGATGCAGAAACCCTCACCGCTTTTAAGAGATGGTTGGATGGGCACTTAAAGTGCAGTAACCTGCAGGGTTACGGACCTAGAGCTGGAAATTGGGATTAGACTGGATGACCTTTTGTTGGACGGCGCAGATATAATGGTAAGTACTGCAGGGAATAGAATACGGCCAAGGTGATCTCCTGGACTAGTTTTGATTGCCTGGATGGGTCAGAGAGGAATTTTCCCAGATTTTTTCTCCCTAAATTGGCCTGGGTTTTTATCTGATTTTTGCCTCTCCGAGGAGATCACATGGCTCTAGTTGGGGTGGAGTGTAGAATGTTTCAGTATAAGGGGTGTCACAGTTGTGTGAGGCAGACTGGTTGGGCTGGGTGCTCTTTGGCTTTCCGTCATTGTTCATAGGTTTATATGTAACCTTTAGGGCTGCTGACCAAGGGCCGTACGGCTCTTTGTCGGCCGGTACGGACACGATGGGCCGAAATGGCCTCCTGCGCTATAAATTTCTATGTTTCTACTTGCATCTACAGATAGAGGTAAACTCAGAAGCATCCCAATTACAGTATGCCATATTTTCAGTGGTACTGCATGGAAGAAGGCATGCCAGAGTGAACAAAAGCCAGCATAGCCTAATTTGCCACACACACTCAAATGCCGGCAACAATAACTGCACCTTCCTACCAACAGTCATGGGGAACTGTCTTCACAAGTCCTGGGTCAACAGACAGCCAGATGCAGAGCTATTTCAACTGCTCCAAAGCCACTCGCAGCTACGATGCTACTATGCAGTATTGGTACAGCCAAAATCAGCAGCAGTCTCTAAATGACTTCCATCTCCTCGTAGGTTTGCTGCAATGCTGACCTACGGGAATAATACAGTGGAGTGTCAAAGTGGGCCACCATTTGGACAAGCACTTTGTGTAACAGCACCTCCCTGACAAAGGCTGCTAATGGGTTGAGCTGCCTTTTGAATTTTTACAAAGGCTTTCAGAAATATTGTCACACTTCCAATTTGAGGTTATCGAAAACCTGAACATCCGAGTCTCACATGTTGCTGAAGGTGGTTTTTCATAGTGTTAAAGTTCTGCCATATCCTTCCAGCCAAATTTGCATATCTCATACCGGTTAGCATTTTTCTGATCTGCGGGAACTAGATGGCCTTTTCTATTGTATTGATGAAAACTCCTCCATCCCTTGTGCTGAAAGAGGGAAATGTATTCTACTGAGCTGTCATATTGTAATAACGTTACACAGGGAGACATATTTATACTCACCCGCATCCCTTCATCACCCCTTGTTACTTTGCTATATTTTTTTAATTATCAGTTGGAAGCTAATAATGAGCATGATCTTCCAAAGCTCTCTCAATTCAGGAATTGTCTTCTTGGATTGGAAAATTGCCAATGTCATTCCACTATTTAAGAAGGGTAAGAAAGATAAACTAGGAAATCACAGATCTATTAGTCTAATGTCGGTTGAGGGGAGGTACTAGAATCTGTTATTAGGGATAGAGTGACTGAGCATTTGGACAATTATGAGCTGATCAGAGAGAGCCAGCATGAATTTGTAAAGGGTAAATTAAGTCTAACTAACCTGGTTGAATTTTTTGAGGAGGTAACTAATGTGGTAGATAAGGAAGTGCCTATGGATATTATTTAAATGGGCTTCCAGAATCATTCAACAAGGTTCCACATAAGAGACTGTTAACAAAAAAGAGAGTCAACAGAATTAGAGGTAACCTATTGGCTTGGAGGTAGGAGACAGTAGGAATAACGGGTATTCACTCCAATTGACAGTATGTGACTAGTGGTGTCTTCCACGGATCTGTACTGGGACCTCAGCTTTTCACTCTATTTATAAATTACTTAGATGAAGGAATAGAGAGCCGTATATCTAAGTTTGCTGATGACACTACATTTGGTGGCACAGTAAATAGTGTCGATGGGAGCAGAAAGTTGCAAAGCGACATTTATAGACTGAATGAATGGACAAAACTGTGGCAGATGGAGTTCAATGTGGGAAAGTGTGAGGTCATCCATTTTGGACCTAAGAAGCATAGATCAGAGTATTTTCTAAATGGCGAGAAGCCAGAAATTGTGGATGAACAAAGTGATTTAGGGGTCCAAGTATAGAAATCACTAAAAGCTAATGGACACGTACAAGAAATAATTTAAATGGCTCATGGAATGTTAGTCTTTATCTCAAGAGGGCTGGAATATAAAGGGGTGGAACTAATGCTACAGCTGTACAGAGCTCTGGTTGGACCACATCTGGAGAACTGCATTCAGTTCTGGGCATCACACCTCAGGAAGGATATTTTGGTCTTGGAAAGGGTGCAGCGTAGATTCACCAGCATGATACCAGGACTAAAAAGGTTAAGTTATGAGGTTGCATAAACTAGGCTTGTATTCCCTTGACTATAGAAGATGAAGGGGTGATCTAATTGAGATGTTTAAGATGATTAATGGATTTGATAGAGCAGATAGAGAAACAATTTCTCTGATGGGAGAGTCTAAATCAAGGAGACATAATCTTAAAATTAGAACTACTGCGTTCAAGGGTGATATCTAAAAGCACTTCTTCACACAAAGGGTAGTGGAAATATGGAACTTTCTCCCCCAAAAAGTTGTTGAGGCTAGGACAATTGAAAATTTAAAACCTGAGATTTTTGTTAGGTATAGGTATGAAAGGTTACAGAACCCAAGGTGGGTAAATGGAGTTAAGGTACAGATCAGCCATGTTCTAATTGAATGGTGGAACAGGGTCAAGGGGGCGAATGGCCTATTCCTGTTGCTATGTTTTATTTAGAACAGAGGAGATTTTGGAGTGATTTGATAGTGTTTAAAACAGATGAGATAGAAACCAACTGTTTCCAGTGGTTGAGTGTCAGGGAACGAGAAGACATAGGTATAAGATTAAATGTAACAGATTTATGGCCGAGAGCAGGAGAAACTTTTTTCTACATAAAGGATTGTAACTCTGTGTAATGCACTACTGGAGGTCATTATTGAAGCAGAGAGCAGAGAATATGGGCAGTGCAGGCAACAGGGCTTAGGACTACTGCTTCTTCTTCTTAGGCAGTCCCCCAGAGTCGAGAACAACTTGCTTCCACATTAAAATGAATTCTGTGACTGATGAGACCAATGCGTCCAGGTCCAGAACTTAATTTTAAAGGGTGGAAGATGCCTGTGCGTGAATTCTTTTAACGTGGGGTAGCCATTGCACAACAGCTACCATACGGACTTGACAAAGCAAGGTCTTGGTCCAATGGCAAGGAGATCCAAGACTATTGGAGACCAGGCTCTGCTTCATGGGCCTAGCACACACACACACACACACACACATATCCTACTGACCCCCTCCCTACCTCCCTCGGGTCCTCTCTCCCTGGTTTTCAGCGATTGCAGTGTAGATGAGCGCATTAATCTTGAAGCAGCTTGCGTATTTTTCCGTAGCATATTGACACAGTACCCTGGACTCCCCGGCTCCAGCTCCAGCATGCAACTCTCTATGCGCAGGCTCTGCTGCGCTTTTTCCGCTCTCTCTCCAGCCGCTCATGCTTTGGTTGTTGATTACCGTGTGTATTCTGGCCGCATGTCCCGACCTTGCTGCTGTTTCGTGTCCCGACCTCAATGCTGGCCCGTGCTGTACCTTCCCTGGGTCCCGACCCTGCTGCTGGCCCATGCTGTACCTTTCCAGGGTCCCGACTTCACTGATGGCCCATGCTGTACCTTTTCTGGATCCTGAGCTACCTGCTAGACCATGCTATACCTTTCCTGGGTACCGACTTCGCTGCAGGCCCGTCGTGAACTTTTCCAGGGCCCCGATCTCGTTGCTGGCCCATAGTGAATCTTTCCTGGGCCCCGACCTCCTTGCTGGCCCGTGGTGAACCTTTCCTGGGCCCTGACCTCCTTGCTGGACCATGGTGTACCTTTCCTGGGCCTCGACCTCGTTGCTGGCCCACGGTGAACCTTTCTTGGGCCTTGACCTCGTTGCTGGCCCATGGTGAACCTTTCCTGGGCCTCGACCCCGTTGCTGGCCCATGGTGAACATTTCCTGGGCCTCGACCTCGTTGCTGGCCCATGGAGAACCTTTCCTGGGCCTCGAACCCGTTTCTGGCCCGTGGTGAACCTTTCCTTGGCCCCGACCTCGCTGCTGGCCCATGGTGAACCTTTCCTGGACTATGACCTCGCTGGCCTGTGGTGAACTTTTCCTGGGCCTCGACCCCGTTGCTGGCCCATGGTGAACCTTTCCTGGGCCTCGACCTCGTTGCTGGCCCATGGAGAACCTTTCCTGGGCCTCGAACCCGTTTCTGGCCCGTGGTAAACCTTTCCTTGGCCCCGACCTCGCTGCTGGCCCATGGTGAACCTTTCCTGGACCATGACCTCGCTGGCCCGTGGTGAACTTTTCCTGGGCCTCGACCTCTCTGCTGGCCCGTGATGAACCTTTCCTGGGCCTTGACCCCGTTGCTGGCCCATGGTGAACCTTTCTTGGGCCTTGACCTCCCTGCTGGCCCATGGTGAACCTTTCCTTGGCCCCGACCTCCCTGCTGGCCCATGGTGAACCTTTCTTGGGCCTCGACCTCGTTGCTGGCTCGTAATGAACCTTTCCTGGGCCTTGACCCTGTTGCTGGCCCATGGTGAACCTTTCCTGGGCCCCTAAGATGGCGCTCCTGGGCTTGCTTTTGCTGAGGTATGGTTGAGCCCCGATCTTGTTGCTGGCCTTTCTGACTCGGTGATTCGGCTCCATTTCTTAATCCGACGCCATTGGGCGGCGAGCGGCCGGTAAGCCGGTAAGGAAATGGAATCAGGGACCAGGGGATCGCAGGCAGCAAGAATCGGTGTTTTACAACCGGCAGGAGAGGAAACAGTGAAAATAATCCTGCGGACCAGGAGAGGGAGCAGGAGTTTTCATGGCCGCCATCATTTATATAGCATCTTTAACATAGGAAATGTCCCAAGGCACTTCACAGAACTGCAATCAGAAGTGTATTAGGAGGGGCAATTAAAAGCTTGGTCAAAGAGGTAGGTTTTAAGGAGGGTCTTAATGTTAGAAAGAGATGGAGGCAGCAAGGTTTAGGGAGGGAATTCCAGAGATTAAACCCTAGACAGCTGAATGCATTGCCACCAACAGTAGGGTGCAGAGAGTGGAGGATGCAAACAGGTCAAGATTGGACAAATGCATAAGTCTTGGAAGGTTGTAGGGCTGAGGTGGTTATGGAGATAGGAGGGGGCAAGACCATGACAGGATTTGAACACGAGGATGAGAATTTTAAATTTGAGGCATTGGTAGACCAGGAGCCAATGTAGGTCAGTGAGCACAGGAGTGATGGGTGAGTGGGATTTGGTGCGGTTTAGGATATGGGCAGCAGAGTTTTGGATGAGCTCAAATTTATGGAGCAGAGGATGGCAGACCCTCCAGAAGAGCATTGGAATTGTCAAAAATGGAGGCATTTGTAATTTTCTCATCCTGACAGCTCATTTATATTACTTTTAGTTTAACAGTGCCAGGAATTAGTATCTGTTTGATGGCAAGTTTATATAGTAAATGTAAACTAACATGTCAAGCATTATAAATTGAAAAACAAAAATTTCTACATGGAGCATAAACATCAACACCAACTTTTTGGGCTGAATGGTTTGTTTCCGTGTTATAATTTTTATGTAATTCTGGAGACATCATTGTTAACCATTTGTCAATTCTTTCTCATTTTGAACTTGGAGGCTGTAGTACCTTTTGTGCTTCAGACAACAACAGGCAGTTTTATATTTGGTGCTTTTTTTCGTTTCGGTCGCAGGATATCAATGTCTATGTGGCAGCTCCCCATATTTCTGTTACCCACCTCTTCGACGTGTGGTAGCAATACAGAGATAGAGGATAATTCACCTCACATGATTTCATGAGAAGAAAAGGAAGACATTTAGTACAATATATATGCCTTCCTATTTTTTGCTAGCACCTAATCGGTGTAATTGTATATTCAGCATGTAAATAGATTAGTTACATGTAGAAATAGAAGAGATAGTGCATGCTGAGTCTAAACTGTATCACAACATGCACTATCTCTATTTGTTTCAATCACCCACTTCTGCTTTTAAAATTTAATTCCAGCACTTTAATTTCGAAAATGTTAACAAAGCTCAATTGTATTTTGCTAACCTTTCAGCTTTGTTATCTTGCATTCTTTATACAGTATTAGTAATGCTTAAACATACACACCATCAATCTGCTTTTGTCTGCCTGTGCATCAGTCCCAATATTACAGAACTGCTTTAAGTAGAAGAATTCTGATGGCCCATTCGATTCCATTACCACATAAACTGCAGGATCATGTTTTTTGTAATGTTCTTTTAAATTTTAGCCCACATGTGTAAGCCTGGATGGTGAGTGCCAACAGGATATTACGTTGCTCCATTTTTGATCGGGGCGGAGGAGCGTTGAGAGATCGGGGCCCAGGAGCATCATGATCAGGGCCCAGGAGTGACGAGGGTTCGGGGCCGAGAAGCGGTGAGGGCCCAGGGGCAGCACGGGCCAGCCCATATTGCGATCTATGGATAGTAGGAGCATGTATGTGTGCTAGGTCCATGCAGCAGAGCTTGGTTTCCAGTCGTCTTGGTTAACCTTTGCCACTGGATCAAGACCTCGCTCTGTCAAGCTTGTGTGGTGGCTGGTGTGCCATGGCCAGATCACGTTAAAAGAATCCACGCACAGGCACCTTCCACCCTTCGCTGTGTAGTTCGAGACCGAGAATGTCAGGTCCCTCATTGAAACACCTGTGCACTCATCCCTTTTTGGTGTGAAAGCGGGTCATCCTTGATACGAGGGACTACCTAATACTATAAGTTGAGCTTATCCTATATTCACTCTACATCCACTTTCCAGTAGGGGTAAGAATCCTGGCTCAAGGTTTTTCCTCTAACTAGCCCAGGAACTCTGAAACCAATTGTAGTGAATCCACTGCCACTCTGGATGACAGGCAGTTCAGCACAAGTCAGAAATTAAACACCAACCAGTGCATTTACTTCTGGGGAAATCTTCAACTGTTAACATTACTTGTTGTTAAACTGTGCGAGTATCTAGCACTAAGCATTAATATGTTTGATTTTCTTGTCTTCAGACACCATCACAACAGAGCAATGTCCATGATAGTGAACTGGAAGATGTATCTTCCACCAGTCAATGGAGCTCATATGCATTGGGGAGGAGGGATGTACCACCAGAGAACATCATTAAAAAGGTTAGACCATACAAAGGTGGATTTAATTTTCTGCTACCATATGACATAACGATATGTTTTGTGATTTCATACTTGTTCCATGAAGTTCCTTTATATTCCCAGCAGTATATTCAGTTTCATTTTGCCATTTATGGTTTAGACTTTCCAAATGGTGAGTTTAATCTTGTGACATACATGTTCTACATGTATATTTTTTTAAATAAACTGTTGCTATGATCTGGTTTTGAATGTACGTTTTGTGAACACCATAAGGCCGATTTTAATTCCTGGTTGGAAACTGGCGGGCCTCATTTGAATGCCACTGGTCAGCTGCTTGGCCATTTCCGGTGGAAAACGGCAGCTAGCCAATGGAGGGGAGATGAAGATCGATCAGCTCCAGGCATCGAGAGAAAGCTGCTAGCAGCAAAGTTAAGTGTGGGAAGGGAGGTGTTGCAAGGGTTATGCAGCTGGAGAGGGGTGGGGGAGATAAAGGGCTGCAGAGGCCTGACTTCCCTTGTGGGAGCGTCGTCTGCTGCGAAAAACCAGTGGCATTAAAATGGGGAATCAGTGGGAAATGGAGCCGCTCTATTTCAACTCCTCTTCCACTGCATTTCCATTGATTGAGAAGAGTTAAAATCGGCCCTCATGACAGATATAGCAAAATACCTTCTTTTGGGCTGACTTTTTTATTTGTTTTCAGTTTATACACTGTGATGTTGAAACAAACACTAATATTACAGCAATAAAGATATTCAAAGATCAGAAATAGATTTGTACTGTAAATTTAATTATATAAAAATTCACACCTGAAATACAATTTTAATTCTGTTCTTCTTGTTGACTGATCTTCTCCTATTTAATTTTCTATTCTCTATTTTTAAAATAAATTTTTAAGCAAAGTCATATGAAGAAAGAATCTCCATACTCAGGACGTCCAATCGATGAACTACTGTTGAAGTGCAGTCACTGTTGTTATGTAGTCAAATGAGGCTGTCAATTAGTACACAGCCAAACAAACAGCAAATGAATGAATGACCAGATGATCTGTTTATTTAATGATGCTTGTTGAGAGTGGAATGCTGGCCATAACACAGAGAACTCCCCACTCTTAAATAATGCTATGGCATCCTTTCTGCCATTTCACAACTCAATACTCCCTCAGTACTGCACTGAATTGTCAGCCTAGATTATGTGTTCAAGTTTGTTCAGGGACTTGAGCCCATAACCTTCTGACTCAAAGGTGAAAATACTCTTAACTGAGCCACGTTAATAGAAAGAAATCTTGATGTGTCATGCACCCTCTTTCAAAATATGGTGTTGTTAATTAGATTCACAAAGAAAGCAGTGTTAAGCTGTATTCCGGAGTTGTAGTGCATAGAGTGCTTGCTCAGAAAGATACTGATGCATTTTGTGAGTTGTAGGGGTAAAAATTCAGGTCCACCTGAAACAGGTCGCACCTACCGATTCCAAAGTGTTTTTTCCAGGGCGTTGGATGAGGTGGCCTCTTTCGTGAAATTCGACTCTGTCGTTTTTTTTAAGCGGACCGGAAGTTGGTCATAATGGGAACGGTAAGCAGAAGATCGACAACAAGAGGGGTGGAAGTGGAGGCGAGACGGAGTCACCGCCGCTGTCAATCATCAGCAGAGCGGTGATGACATCATGACGCGTGTGCGTCACCACATCTCTCCCCTTCACTTAAAGGGGAGAGCCGCTGCGAGCTCTGCGAAGATTTTAGTTAGGTCCACCGGGCCACCAGGGAGAGTTTCAGCCGGGCCAGCAGCCTGGCACCCAAGAGGGGGTGCTAGGCTGCCTGTTGGTGGTCTAGCCGAACCCGGGGGCATATTTGTCCGGCCGATCTGGAAGTCAGCCGGCAATAAAAATAAAATGGCAGCCACGGCATTGGATCCTCGCCTTTAATGGCTGCCGCACAGCCATGTCCCACACACAGAAAACAGGGTGCACCAACAGAAAAGGCTGTTGGGGGCACAGTGCGGCGGATCGAAGAGTTTTCAAGCTGAATTTAGATGGAGGTGCGGGAAATCGACGGTGCGCACTTTGATTATGCACTTAGGACCCGTCGACAGCAGCGGGATGGAAGTGGGAACTGCCGGAAAATCCACCAAGGTGAATTTCGCTAGCGGCAACCATTCGACCGCAAATCAGCGGCCACTGGACTCCACCGCTTGGCCGACGCTTTCAGGCAGTAAGAGGCCTTTTTGAAAGGCTGATTTCCGGTCCTGTAGTCTGCAACCTGGTATTTACTTAGGAAAGCTAATAGCTAACACAGTGGTTATTGTGGAAAACTCTATCAACTCAAGTATTAGGAGCCTGAAAGGAACTAGCCTCCAGTGGGAGATAATCTTAACCGATTTTAATATAGAAAAGATGACTGTGTGAACATGTATACTTATTTGTTGTAAATTATGTCATTTTTATATCTCTGTCTTACACACTTTGCATGTATAGCAAAATGTAAGGCTTTCAAATGTGATGCTTTGAGGTAAGACAGATATATGCTATATGCAAGAGCTTGCATGTAGCGATCTCCAAACAGTGTTGCACATGGGGGCCGCGACTTCGCCAACAGTGGCGAGACCAGTGCGGCCGCCATTGGTGGCATTTGGGGAACACGCTCCCAGCTCCATCCCACCCTCTCAACACAATCTTCCATTGATGGGGCTTGTTAAGCCCGCCCTGCGAGGTTCCCGGCCAATTAACAGGAAGCCGATCTGATGACATCATCTGATGACATGTCATCAGCCGGTTTCCTTAAAGGAAAATGGCCAACTTTTTTTTGACAGTTGTTCTGTCAGTGTTCTGCAGCATTGAGGTGCTGCAAACACTGACAAGCACTGCACAAAGGTGCACGGCAGCACCCAGGCTTTCCCATGACTCCCTCCATATGTTTATGAAGGGAGTCACACCATGCAGGGAGATTCTCTTCCCTTCCAATGGATAGAAGAGACCTCCCCAGGACATCAACACAGCCTGGTTGCACATTGCACAAGAGGGCACAAGCAGGGATGTTGTCAGGAGTAGCTGGCTGCAGTGGCGCAAGCCATTCAATTATCTCAGTAGATCACGAAACATTACTGCAAAGCCACACTCAACCCCATCCTGCTCCTCCATTTTCCCACTCTGCTCAGAGTGCAGAGTTGGAACTGCGCATGTGCATACTTATCGTAATGCACCTTTAAGAATCGTTTGGGCCCGGGATCTTTTGCAGCCTTCGGAGCATGTGCATTTCGCCTTCCATTTTAGCGCTGAGATTTTCGGTTGAAGCGCTCAACAAGAGTTGTGGAACACCTGATTTTAGCGCCCCCTTTTTTTCTTGGTGCGATTCAACCAAATTTCTCGGTGGAGACGCAAACCCTTAGAGGGTACTATACTTACCAGCCCGCCAGCAATAACGCCTCAAAATGGGCTGGACTGAATTTGCAGGACTGAACAGTCCTTGGTGTTCTTAGACAGATTTGTTGGAAGTGCCTTTGTGAGTTGTAGTGGTTGGTCAGACATAAAGGTACCCTGCACAATGGTGATGAGTGTGAATTATAGGGATGCTCTATGGTGCTGTTGTAGGGTAGTGCCAACCTGGCACATCATGTGGCAGCCAGAGTGCACAGCGTTAAGTGAAGTAAATGTGGCCATGGTGAGGCCATCCCTGGCTTCCCGGGCAGCAATGTGGTTGAGTTCTGATACCCTGTGTCCTGTGCAGCATCAGGTGATTGCGGAGAAGGTTGGTGTTGTTGTTGGTGATGCTGGTGTGTTTAGTGATGCTGGTGTTGGGGCTGATCATGGTGGGATTCTGAGGACCAAGGTGAAATTTTTTCAAGGGCACTGATGCTGCTGGACTAGATGGCAGGTGAGGTTGAGATTACAGAAGCGATCTGTCAGTGATGAGAGAGGAGGTGATGGTGAATAGAGAGGCGGTGGTTGCTCCAAGGAGGTGACAGTGAATAGAGAGTTCACTGCAAATACTTCTAAACTGCATACAGCTCAAAAGTTTATTCCAAATCCTGAAGGCTTCAGCTTCTGACATTGGAAAATGAACAGCTGTGAAATGCTAGCTTTTATACCACTTCTGCAGCTGTCAACTAGCCAAAGCAATAGAGAGTCACTGAGAACCCAACACATTTACCTAGCGTAAAACCCAAGGGATGGCAAACTCGTTGAAAACTTGGTAAAATGTTAAGTGCCTGGGTATAATCTTTTAAAATACCTTTAAATTATCTTAATTGACTGGCCCACCGCTTGGCGTTGGGTCTGCGATCCGCACACAGAACTGACAGTTGAGAAACTGACAGCGGGGTGGGTTCAGAGCGGACTTCCATCCCGCTGTCACTTTGACAGCAGGCCCACCTCCAAACCCGCACTCGCAGGGCTGGGAAGATTCCAGACAGGGAGTCAAAACCTTTTCATGTTTTTGTCTGTGATTTGAGCTGCATATTTCCTCGGAGTTGCTCCCCGCTCTGCCACAATAAATCCGTCAGAAATACAGTAAAAACAACATTTTCGCTGCACTTATGATAAAGTTACAGCAGCAGAGTGGGAACAGCAAAATTGTCCTGACCCCAGATTGGCTGGTTATTCACCTCCTTGCTGTGTGCATTAAATGGCTACTGTATTTGCATATATAATAAATGTCACTGCACTTGAAAGTAACTCATTGTATGTGAAGTGTTTTGGAACATTTCTGAGAGACCTGATGCAATGTTATATAAATATAAATTGCTCCTTCGTTGGTAGATTATTTTTTTTAAGCTGTTCACCAAAAGATGCTGAAATTTAAACATAGTATCATAGAATCATAGAATGGTTACAGCATGGAAGAAGGCTATTCAGCCCATCGAGCACATGCCAGCTCTCTGCAAGAGCGCTTCAGCTATTCCCACTCCCCCACCCTTTCCCTGTAGCCCTGCAAATGTTTTTCTTTCAAGTACTTATCCAACTCACTTTTGAAAGCAGTGATTGAGTCTGCCTCCACCACCCTTTCAGGCAGTGCACTCCAAATCCTAACCACTCGCTATGTAAAAAAGTTTTTTCTTATGTCGCCTTTGGTTCTTTTGCCAATTACCTTAAATCTGTGTCCTCTGGCTCGCGACCCTTCCACCAATGAGAAGTTTCTCTCGATCTACTCTGTCCAGACCCTCATGATTTTGCAAACCTCTGTCAAATCTCCTCTCAACCTTCTCTGCTCTAAGTAGAACAACCCCAGCTTCCCCAGTCTATCCATGTAACTGAAGTCCCTCATCCCTGGAAACATTCTCGTAAATCTTTTCTGCACCCTTTCCAAGGTCTTCATATCCTTCCTAAAATGCGGTGTCCAGAATTGGACACTATACTCCAATTGAGCCCTAACCAGTGTTTTATACAGGTTCATCATAATTTCCGATGCTTTTGTACTCTATTCATGAAGTCCAGGATCCCGTAAGCTTTCTTAACCATTTTCTCAACCTTCCCTGCCACCTTCAACGATTTGTGCACATATAGAAACATAGAAACATAGAAAATAGGTGCAGGAGCAGGCCATCTGACCCTTCGAGCCTGCACCACCATTCAATAAGATCATGGCTGATCATTCCTTCAGTACCCCTTTCCTGCTTTCTCTCCATACCCCTTGATCCCTTTAGCCGCAAGGGCCATATCTAACTCCCTCTTGAATATATCTAACGAACTGGCATCAACAACTCTCTGCAGTAGGGAATTCCATAGTTTAACAACTCTCTGAGTGAAGAAGTTCCTCCTCATCTCAGTCCTAAATGGCTTACCCCTTATCCTAAGACAATGTCCCCTGGTTCTGGACTTCCCCAACATCAGGAACATTCTTCCTGCATCTAACCTGTCCAGTCCCGTCAGAATTTTATATGTTTCTATGAGATCTCCTCTCATCCTTCTAAACTCCAGTGAATACAGGCCCAGTCGATCCAGTCTCTCCTCATATGACAGTCCTGCCATCCCAGGAATCAGTCTGGTGAACCTCCGCTGCACTCCCTCAATAGCAAGAATTTCCTTCCTCAGATTAGGAGACCAAAACTGAACACAATATTCCAGGTGGGGCCTCATCAATGCCCTGTACAACTGCAGTAAGACTTCCCTGCTCCTATACTCAAATCCCCTTGCTGTGAAGGCCAACATACCATTTGCCTTCTTAACCGCCTGCTGTACCTGCATGCCAACCTTCAATGACTGATGAATCATGACACCCAGGTCTCGCTGCACCTCCCCTTTTCCTAATCTGCCGCCATTCAGGTAATATTCTGCCTTCGTGGATTTGCCCCCAATGTGGATAACCTCACATTTATCCACATTATACTGCATGTGCCATGTATTTGTCCACTCGCCTAACCTGTCCAAATCACCCTGCAGCCTCTTAGCGTCCTCCTCACAGCTCACACCGCCACCCAGTTTAGTGTCATCTGCAAACTTGGAGATATTACACTCAATTCCATCATCCAAATCATTAATATATATTGTAAAGAGCTGGGGTCCCAGCACTGAGCCCTGTGGCACTCCACTAGTCACTGCCTGCCATTCTGAAAAGGACCCGTTTATCCTGACTCTCTCTTCCTGTCTGCCAAACAGTTCTCTATCCACATCAGTACATTACCCCCAATACCATGTGCTTTGATTTTGCACACCAATCTCTTGTGTGGGACCTTGTCAAAAGTCTTTTGAAAGTCCAAATACACCACATCCACTGGTTCTCCCCTGTCCACTCTACTGGTTACATCCTCAAAAAATTCCAGAAGATTTGTCAAGCATGATTTCCCCTTCATAAATCCATGCTGACTTGGACCAATCCTATCACTGCTTTCCAAATGTGCTTCTATTTCATCCTTAATGATTGATTCCAATATTTTCCCCACTACTGATGTCAGGCTAACTAGTCTATAATTACCCATTTTTTCTCTCCCTCCTTTTTTAAAAAGTGGTGTTACATTAGCAACCTTCCAGTCCATAGGAACTGATCCAGAGTCGATAGACTGTTGGAAAATTATCACCAATGCATCCACTATTTCTAGGGCCACTTCCTTAAGTACACTGGGATGTAAACTATCAGGCCCTGGGGATTTATCGGCCTTCAATCCCGTTAATTTCCCGAACACAATTTCCCGCCGAATAAGGATATCCTTCAGTTCCTCCTTCTCACTAGACCTTCGGACCCCGAGTACATCGGGAAGGTTATTTGTGTCTTCCTTTGTGAAGACAGAACCAAAGTACTTGTTCAATTGGTCTGCCATTTCTTTGTTCCCCATTATAAATTCACCCGAATCCGATTGCAAGGGACCAACGTTTGTCTTCACTAATCTTTACACTTAGATCTCTTTGTTCATTCACCCCCTTTAGGATTGTAGCCTTTTGTTCTTATTTCCTCTCCTCATTCTTTCTATCAAAATGTATTACTTCGCACTTTTCTGCATTAAATTTCATCTGCCACGTGTCCACCCATTCCACCAGCCTGTCTATGTCCTCTTGAAGTATTTCACTATCCTCCACATTGTTCACTATACTTCCACGTTTTGTTTCATCTGCACATTTTGAAATTGTGCCCTGAACACCCACATCCAAGTCATTAATATATATCAAGAAAAGCAGTGATCTTAATACCAAACCCTGGGGAACACCACTGTATACCTTCCTCTAGTCCGAAAAACAACCGTTCACCGCTACTCTCTGTTTTCTGTCACTTAGCCAATTTCTAATCCATGCTGCCATTGTCCGTTTTATTCCATGGGCTTCAACTTTACTGACATTATGTGGCAATTTGGTAAATGTCTTTTGGAAATCCATGTACACCACTTCAACTGCAATGCCCTCATCAACCCTCTCTGTTACTTCATCAAAAATCTCAATCAGGTTAGTTAAACACGATGTGCCTTTAACAAATCTGTGCTGGCTTTCCTGAATAAATCCACACTTGTCCAAGTGACTGTTAATTTTGTCCCTGATTATTGTTTCTAAAAGCTTCCCCACTGTCGATGTTAAACTGACTTGCCTGTAGTTGCCGCATTTACCTGTACACCCTTTTTAGAACAAGGATGTAACATTTTCAATTCTCCAGTCTTCTGGCACCATCCCCATTTCTAAGGAGGATTGGAAGATTAAGGCCAGTACCTCCACAATTTCTTACTTCACTTCCCTCGCATCCTAGGATGTATCCCATCCTGCCCTGGTGACTTACCTACTTTAACTACAGCCAGCCTTTCTATTACCTCGTCTTTATCAATTCTTATCCCATCCAGTATCTCCTCTATAGCAGCACCTTCTTTCTTGGTGAAGATAGATGCAAAGTACTCATTTAGTACCTCAGGCATACCCTTTGGCACATGCGTAGCTCTCCTTTTTGGTCCCTAATTGGCCCCACCCCTCCTCTTACTACCCGTTTACTATTTAAGTGCTATGGAAGACTTTTGGATTACCTTTTAGCTAGTTGTAGCTGTTGCAAAAACCCTTAAATGCTGCAGCAAAATAATTGTATTTTTGTATTGTGTATGGCTGCCCTTAAGCACAGTTCCCTCATGTGACAAGTCCAGCCTCGACAATAAGCACCCAAAATCACTCTTGTGGGCTGCCCCCATCTGTGATTTTCACAAGCCTTGTGTATCTATTTTCTCTGCTTCTGTCTTGGGTGTATCGATGTTTCCCTCTCTGCATTTATTGTTCTCTGTCTCTGTGTGTCTGATTCGCCTGAATCATAAAATATCTTAGCCTTTTACTGCTAAACTCTCCGAACCTTTGTATGTAATGCTGTACCATGCTCTGTTTCTGCCACGGGTGTATCTATGTCTCCCTCTATGTATTTATTGTTCTCTGTCTCTGTATGTCTGATTCACACTCTGTCCCTGTGAGTATCTGTGATTCCTTCTTTCTGTCTTTGTGTGTCTATACTTTTCTCTCACTATCCAAGGCTGTGATTTTTTTCTTTCTGTCCTATTTGTATCTGTAGTTCGCTCTCTAGCTCTGTTGTCTGTCTAACCCTGACAGTTCCCTCATGTGACAACTCCAGCCTCCACAATAAGCAACCAAAACCACTCTTGTGGCCTGCCCCCATCTGTGATTCTCACGATCCTTGTGCATCTGTTTTCTCTGTTTCTGCCCTGGGTGTATCTATGTTTCCCTCTCTGCATTTATTGTTCTCTGTCTCTGTGTGTCAGAATCATAAAATATCTTAGCCTTTTACTGCTAAACTCTCCAAACCTTTGTATGTGATGCTGTGCCATGCTCTGTTGTTGTTACCCTTACCTGGGCCACCTCATGTGCCTCAGGAGCTCTGCTTCTGACCCCATCTTAAGGCAGCAGTTATTTGGTCATGAAATTAATGTACTTCTCATACCCATCCAAAATCTCACTGATCACAATGTGCATTTCTGGCAAATACTCTCGAATTCAGCACAGTGATCCTAAACCGAGCTAGAAGGTAACAAGTTGCTTGTCCTGCTGAATTGAAGGGTCCAGTTCTGGAACATTAATTTATTATTCAGTTTTGGAAGAACAATTCTGTTTGACTTTTTTTAAATCCCAGTTTTATAAATATCATGAGACTTGCTTAAAAATGGATTATACACCGAAACATTTCATTTAGGAGACCAGGAAAAAGAAATAGGTAAGAAACCAATTGCACTTTTCTACCATATTCCTCAAAATGATTGTATATATGTCAAAATGTATGTAGTGTAAGTGGAATCTTATGTTTTCAGTGTCGCGGAAGCTTCATATCCATCAAATTCTTCAAACATATTCCAGAAATATTGCAGCCAGTGAGTTATTGGGGTAGAATTTGACCAGTACAGATTTCAAGCGCACTCACTAGAGGTGCGCAGCTTTTGTCCACCTCTCCAAAAATCTTCGGGCCAAATTTGGCCGCTCCCCAGCCTCTCCTCAATGGTGGCGTCGCGTGGCCACTGGATTCGGGGGCGGAGCCAGTTCCCGGCGCTGAAAACAGTGCCGGAACCTCTGCATATGCGCGCTAGAGTGTGCGCGTATGCACAGTAGCTCCTCGCCCCCAGAATCTGTGAGAGTGTGCTGCAGGCTGTGTGGGAGGGGCCGAAGCGTGCTGCCCCTAGCCCTCGCTGAATGGTCTCCCTCATCGGCGGCCCGCTGCCTTCCCGGGCCGTGTTTTGGTAGGACTTCAATTTTTTATTTGTTATTGATTGATTGATTGCTTATTACTTTGGTCTTGGTGCTTTAGGTGCAGGGTTCCTTCTATTTTTTATTTGTTAATTAATTGCTTATTACTTTTTGTACTTTGTTTAGTGCTTTGTAAGTCTTGGTGTTAGGTGCAGGTCCTCTCAGCTTCTTTGTATTTTTTATTTGTTATTGAATGCTTATTTTTGTGCTTTGTTTAGTGCTTGGTGCTTTAGAATGTACTTAACTGCGCTGATTTCTTAACTCTCCGCAAGGGTTTTCTGTGCGGGACACAAGTGGCCACATATGCTGGCCTAAGTTAGTTTGGAGCAATTATTAGCTGTCCAAACTGACTTAAATGGCCAAAACAGGCGTAGGTGGCTGGTAACGCCCCCTTTTGAAAAAAAAACTAAACTAAAAAAAATCCGAACTAACTCACTTACACTGGCGCAAATTAAATGTGCAGAATGGGGCTTTTTAAGATACTCCAGAAAAATCAAGTTGCTCCAAAAAAAATGGAGCAACTCCTGGCCATATTTGGGCCAATTGAAGTTAACTCTGTTACCAATAGCCATATATGTATGTGTGTGTATGTTTTGTGTCAGTGGTGATGATATCATTAAAAAAATAGAAACAGAATTATATTACAAAAGAATTACATGGCTGCTACCAGGGATTTTTAGCGTGTTCTTCAATCATATATTATTTCAGTAAAATAAAAAAGAGCAAAACAATTTACAACAACAACAACTTTTATTTATATAACGCCTTTAACGTAGCAAAACATCCCAAGGTGCTTCACAGCAGTGATACAAGACAAAACAGATAAATTTGACACCGAGCCACAGAAGAGGAAATTACGGCAGATGACCAAAAGCTTGGTAAAGAGGTAGGTTTTAAGCAGCGTCTTAAAGGAGGAAAGAGAGGTAGAGAGGTGGAGAGATTTAGGGAGGGAGTTCCAGAGCTTAGAACCAAAGCAGCTGAAGGCACGGCCAATGATGGTTGAGCAGTTATAATGAGGGATACTCAAGAGGGCAGAATTTGAGGAGCGCAGACATCTTGTAGGGTTGTGAAGCTGAAAGTCATTACAGAGGTAGGGAGGGGCGAGGCCATGGAGGGATTTGTAAACAAGGATGGGAATTTTGAAATCGAGGTGTTGCTTAACTGGGAGCCAATGTAGATCAGCGAGCACAGGGGTGATGGGTGATTGTGATTTGGTGTGAGTTAGGACACGGGCTGGCGAGTTTTGGATGACTTCAAGTTTACGTAGTCTAGAATGTGGGAGGCCAGCCAGGAATGCGTTGGAGTAGTCAAGTCTAGAGGTAACTGTAATATATATGTGGACTTGTATTTACTTTGTACAGCCACCAGAGGGCTCATCCCCTGGAGTCTCAAGGAATCTCATAATCCCTTGGGAGCATAGGTATTTAAGGAGGCTTCACAGGTTGGAGAGGCACTCTGGAGACCTGAAATAAAAGACTAAGGTCACACTTTACTTTGAGCTCAGTGTTCAGTCTGACTCTTTCTCCAAACACAACAACTGGCGACGAGATACAGATAGCAAACCCAAAGATCCTGGAGAAATTCTCGGAGGGAAATGATTGGGAAACTTTTGTGGAGCAACTTGACCAATACTTCATGGCCAACGAGCTAGATGGGGAAGAGAGTGCTGCCAAACGAAGGGCGATCCTCCTCACCGTCTGTGGGGCACCAACGTATGGCCTCATGAAGAATCTGCTCATTCCAACGAAACCCACGGAGAAATCGTATGACAATTTGTGCACACTGGTCCGAGAGCATTTGAACCTGAAGGAAAGCATTCTGATGGCGAGGTATAGGTTCTACACTCACAAAAGGTCTGAAGGCCAGGAAGTGGCAAGTTATGGCGCCGAGCTAAGACGCCTTGTAGGACATTGCGAATTTGAAGGACATTTGGAGCACATGCTCAGAGACTATTTCGTACTTGGCATTGGCCACGAAACCATATTTCGCAAACTTTTGACTGTAGAGACCCCAACCTTGAGTAAGGCCTTAGCGATAGTCCAGGCGTTCATTGCCACCAGTGACAATATGAAGCAAATCTCTCAGCACACAAGTGCTGCTACTAGTACAGTGAACAAAGTGATGTTGTTTTCGAATCATAATGTACAGGGCAGGTCACACATGCCTGCAGCTGCACGTCCACAGATGTCTCAGAGTCCACCAACAAGGGTGATGATTGCAAGGCCATTAACACCTTGTTGGCGCTGTGGGGGTGATCATCGTTTCCATTCATGCCGATTCAAAGGGTACGTTTACAAGGGCTGTGGAACAATGGGACACCTCCAACGAGTGTGAAGGCGAGCTGCAAATCCTGTTAAACCTGCAAACCACCATGTAGCAGAGGAGGACAGATCCACGGAGGATCACGATGAACCAGAGCCTCAGATCAAGGAGGCAGAGGTAAATGGGGTGCACACATTCACCACGAATTGTCCCCCAATAATGCTGAATGTTGAACTAAATGGACTCCCGGTGTCAATGGAGTTGGACACAGGGGCAAGCTAGTTCCTCATGGGCAAAAAGACTTTCGAAAGGTTGCGGTGCAACAGGCCTCAAGGCCAGTCTTAACTCTAGTTTGCACGAAACTAAGAACTTACACAAAAGAACTGATTCCTGTAATCGGCAGTGCTACCGTAAAGGTCTCCTACGATGGAGTGGAGCACAAGCTACCACTCTGGGTGGTATCGGGCGATGGTCCCACGCTGCTCGGCAAGAGCTGGCTGGGAAAGATACGCTGGAACTGGGACAACGTCCGAGCGCTATCGCCCGCTGACAACACTTCGTGTGTCCAGGTCTTAAACAAATTTCCTTCGCTGTTCGAAGCAGGCATCGGGAAATTCCAAGGAGCAAAAGTGCAGATCCACCTAATTCCGGGGGTGCGAACCATTCATCACCAGGCGTGAGCAGTACCGTACATGATGAGAGAAAGGATAGAGATCGAGTTAGACCGGCTGCAAAGAGAGGGCATCATTTCGCCGATCGAGTTCAGCGAATGGGCCAGTCCTATTGTCCCAGTCCTCAAGGAGATGGCACCGTCAGAATCTGTAGCGATTACAAAGTAATTATCAATCGTTTCTCTCTGCAGGACCAATACCCACTATCAAAGGCCGACGACCACTTTGCAATGCTGGCGGGAGGAAAGATGTTCATGAAACTGGATCTGACTTCAGCCTACATAACGCAGGAACTGGAGGAATTATCGAAGGCCCTTACCTGCATCAACACGCACAAAGGTCTTTTTGTTTATAACAGATGCCCGTTTGGAATCCAATCAGTGGCGGCGCTTTTCCAGAGAAACATGGAAAGTTTATTTAAGTCAGTCCCGCACACCGTGTTCTTCCAGGACGACATCTTGGACACAGTCGAGCACCTGCAGAACCTGGAGGAGGTTCTTAGACAACTCAACCACGTGGGGCTCAGGTTAAAACGCTCGAAGTGTGTTTTCCTGGTCCCTGAAGTGGAGTTCCTGGGAAGGAGGATTGTGGCGGACGGCATCAGGCCCACCAACGCGAAGACGGAGGCAATCGAGAACGCACCGAGGCCACAAAATGTGACAGAGCTGCGGTCGTTTCTGGGACTCTTGAACTACTTTGGTAACTTCTTACTGTGTCTCAGCACCCTGCTAGAACCACTGCACATCTTACTCGAAAAGGGGGCGAATGGGTTCGGGGCAAAAGCTAAGAAAATGCGTTTGTAAAAGTGAGAAAATTATTGTGCTCAAACAAATTGCCTGTGTTGTATGATCCATGTAAGCGTTTGGTACTAGCATGTGATGCGCCGTCATATGGTGTCGGGTGTGTATTGCAACAAGCTAATGATTTCGGGAAACTGCAACCAGTTGCTTATGCATCCAGGAGTCTGTCTAAGGCTGAGAGAGCCTACAGCATGATTGAAAAAGAAGCGTTAGCGTGTGTCTATGAGGTAAAGAAAATGCATCAATACCTGTTTGGGCTAAATTCGAATTGGAAACTGACCATAACCACTTATATCCCTGCTTTCTGAGAGTAAAGGGATAAGTACCAACGCATCGGCCCGCATCCAGAGATGGGCGCTCACGTTGTCCACATACAACTACACCATCCGCCACAGGCCAGGCACAGAAAACTGCGCCGATGCTCTCAGTAGGCTGCCATTGCCCACCACGGGGGTGGAAATGGCGCAGCCCGCAGATCTAGCCATGGTTATGGAAGCATTTGAGAGTGAGCAATCACCCGTCACTGTCTGGCAGATCAAAACCTGGACAAGCCAGGACCCCTTATTATCTCTAGTCAAAAGCTGTGTGCTTCATGGGAGCTGGTCCAGTGTCCCAGTGGAAATGCAGGAAGAGATAAAGCCGTTCCAGTGGCGCTAAGATGAAATGTCTATACAGGCAGGCTGCCTTCTGTGGGGCAATCGAGTAGTGGTCCCCAAGAAGGGTAGAGACACCTTCATCAATGACCTCCACAGTACCCACCTAGGCATCGGAATGATGAAAGCGATAGCCAGATCCCACGTGTGGTGGCCCGGTATTGATGCGGACTTAGAGTCCTGCATTCACAGATGCAATACATGCTCGCAGTTAAGCAATGTACCCAGGGAGGCACCGCTAAGTTTATGGTCTTGGCTCTCCAAACCGTGGTCTAGGGTACACGTCGACTATGCAGGCCCATTCTTGGGTAAAATGTTCCTTGTGGTTGTAGACACGTAATCTAAGTGGATTGAATGTGAGATAATGTCGGCTAGCATGTCCACTGCCACTACTGAAAGCCTGCGGGCCATGTTTGCCACTCACGGCTTACCCGATGTCCTGGTGAGTGACAACGGACCATGTTTTACCAGTGCTGAGTTCAAAGAATTCATGACCCGTGAAGGGATCAAGCATGTCACATCTGCCCCGTTTAAACCAGCGTCCAATAGTCAGGCAGAGAGAGCAGTGCAAACCATCAAGCAAGGCTTGAAGAGGGTAACTGAAGGCTCACTACAGACTCGCCTATCCAGAGTCCTGCTTAGTTACCGCATGAGACCCTACTCATTCACTGGGATCCCACCTGCTGAACTGCTCATGAAAAGAGCACTTAAGACAAGGCTCTCGTTAGTTCACCCTGATTTACATGAACAGGTAGAGAGCAGGTGGCTTCAACAAAGTGCATACCATGATAGCACAAATGTGTCATGCTAGATTGAAATCAATGATCCTGTATTTGTTTTAAATTATGGACAAGGTCCCAAGTGACTTCCTGGCACTGTCATGGCCAAAGAGGGGAGCAGGGTGTTTTGGGTCAAACTTTCAAATGGACTCATTCACCAGAAACACTTAAACCAAATCAAACTCAGATTCATGGACTATCCAGAGCAACCCACCTTGGACCCAACCTTTTTTGATCCCCAAACATACACACCAGTGGCAACCAGCACCACGGTTGACCACGAAGCAGAACCCATCATCCACAGCAGCCCTGCAGGGCCCAACACACCAGGCAGCCCAGCAAGGCCAGCTGCATAGCAGCCCAGCGAGGGCCCAACAAATGATTCAACAACACCAGCTTTCACACCGAGACGATCAACCAGGGCAAGAAGGGCCCCAGATTGACTCAAATTGTAAATAATTACACTATTGACTTTGGGGGGAAGTGTTGTTATATATGTGGACTTGTATTAACTCTGTACAGCCACCAGAGGGCTCATCCCGTGGAGTCCCAAGGGAACCCATAATCCCTTGGGGGCACAGGTATTTAAGGAGGCTTCACAGGTTGGAGAGGCACTCTGGAGACCTGCAATAAAAGACTACGGTCACACTTTACTTTGCGCTCGCAGTGTTCAGTCTGACTCTTTCTCCATACACTACAGTAACAAAGGCATGGATGAGGGTTTCAGCAGTAGAAGAGCTGAGGCAAGGGCGGAGGCAGCCAATTTTACAGAGGTGGAAAATGCCGGCTTTAGTTGTGCCGCGCATATGTGGCTGGAAGCTCATTTCAGGGTCAAATATGACGCCTAGGTTGCGAACAGTCTGGTTTAGCCTCAGATAGATATTAGGGAGAGGGATGGAGTCAATGGCTAGGGAATGCAGTTTGTGCCGGGGACCAAAGACAATGGCTTCGGAATTGCCAATATTTAATTGGAGAAAATTACTGCTCATCCAGTACTGGATGTCAGACAAGCAGTGTGACAATTTAGAGACCAGGGAGGAGTCCTGAGAAGTGGTGGAGCGATAGAGCTGGGTGCGTCAGCGTATATGTGGAAACTGACTTTGTGTTTTCGGATGATATCGCCAAGGGGCACCATAGAGATGAGAAATAGGAGGGGGCCAAGGATAGATCCTTGGGGGACACCACAGGTAACGATGCGGGTGTGGGAAGCGAAGCCATTGCAGGAGATTTTCTGGCTATGATTAGATAGAAAAGAATGCAACCAGGCGAGTGCAGTCCCACCCAGCTGGATAATGGTGGAGAGGCGTTGGAGGAGGATGGAGTGGTCAGCTGTGTCAAAGGCTGCAGACAGGTCCAGGAGGACAAGGAGAGATAATTTACCTTTGTCACAGTCACAAAGGATGTCATTTGTGATTTTTATGAGAGCCGTTTTGGTACTTTGGCAGGGGCGGAAACCAGATTGAAGAGATTCAAACATGGAGTTCCTGGAAAGATGGTCATGGATTTGGGAGGGGACAAAACGTTCAAGGACTTTGGAGAGGAAAGAGAGGTTGGAGATAGAGCGGTAGCTAGCGAGCACAGTGGGGTCAAGAGTTGTTTTTTTGAGGAGAGGGGTGCTGGCCGCCGATTTGAAGGAGAGGGGAACAGTACCTGAGGGGAGAGAACCGTTACCAATGTCGGTTAACATGGGAGCCAAAAAAGGAAGTTGGGTGGTCAGCAGTTTAATGGGAATAGGGTCAAGGGAGCAGGAAGTGAGTCTCATGGACAAGATGAGCATGGAGAGGTCAAGAGAGGAGATCAGAGAGTAAGTAGGGAAAGATCGTGTTCAGGGCTAGGGTAGGGGGGAGCCTCAGAGGAAGTTTGGCCCGGTGGGCTAGGAGAAGGAAGAGAACTCGCAGAGGCAGCTGATCGGATGGTCTCAATCTTTGGGACAAAGACGTCCATGAGCTCCTCACACTTGTTGGAGATGAGTGTGGTGGAGACAGGGGAGCAGGATTTAAGAAGATGGTTAACAGTAGAGAATACTATCCGGGTACCAAAGCAAAATACTGCGGATGCTGGAATCTGAAATAAAAACAGAGAATGCTGGAAATTTCAACGGGTCGGCGACCCATCGTCAGAATTGGTGAAGGGTCGTCGACCAGAAATGTTAACTCTGTTTTTCTCTCCACAGATGTTGCCTGACCCGCTGAGATTTCCAGCAGTCTTTGTTTTTATTATAGTAGCCGGGTGTTACCTTTGCATTCCAGAATGATCCTGGAATAGTGAGCCGTTTTTGCAGAGGAGAGAAGGACCCAATAATGCTATATGTGGTCGAGCCAGATTTGGCGGTGAATGGCTAAACCAGTTGTCCACCACATCCATTCAAGTCTGCGCCCCTTGGAGTTGAGGGAGCGAAGATAAGGGCTGTACCAGGGGGAACGGCCAGGGTGCAAGAGAGTAATGGTTTTAATAGAGACTAGGGCATCAAAGATGGTGGTGAGGGTGTGGTTGAGGAGATCAGTGGCTGCAGAAAATCATGATGAAAGGAGGGCCAAAGGTTGGACCGTTTGGAGTTGATAAGTGCAGTTGTAATAAAGTTTGGAGAGAGGTTTTTCCAGAGGCGGATGCAGAAGGAAGTAGGTTTGGATTAGGAAAAGGGGATGTGGCTGGAGAGCGATACAAGGAAATGGTCAGAGATGGCCTTCTCTGTAATTGGCATGGTAGGAATAGCGAGGCCACGAGAGATGGCAAGGTCAAGGGTGGCCATGAATATGGGTTGCGGAATTCACATGGAGGGAGGGATTAAGGGAGGACAGGAGGGTAGTGAACTCAGAGGAGAGAGAGCATGATGAATTGAGAAGGAAGTTGAAATCACCGAGGATGAGAAGTCGTCGGTGCAGAGGCAGAGGGGGGGGAAAGCAGTGAGGATATATCCGTGATAACATTTTTAGTGTACCTTAATGGGCGGTAAAGAATGAGAATTTTAAATGAGAAGTGAGAGGTGTGGAATAAGGTAAGATGTTCAAAGGAGGAGAAAGTACCGGAGGAGTAGGGGGACAGACCAAGGTGTGATTTGGTGATGAGAGCCACACCGCCATCATGGTGGTCTGAGCGGGGCAAGTGATGGAAGGTGTAGCCAGGTGGGGAGGCTTTATTTAAAGGTAATGTGTCATGATACCTCAGCCAAGTTTCCGTCAGGGCCATGATGTAGATGCAATCATCTACGATAAGGTCATGGATGGCAAGGGCCTTGTTTGCATGTGAACGGACATTCTGCAAGGAGATCTGGAGAGGATCCGTGATGGCTGATCCACTGCTAGCATACTTAGGGTCATCGTTTGGAGGGATGAGTTGGACAGGGAGGAGATTGGCAAGGTTAGCCCCCCCCCGGCAAGCTGGGCAACAAGGTCGGTGAAAGAGTAGAATGGGACAATTGGTGTTGCTGCTCGTGAGGAGACAGCGACGAGTGCCACGGTGGGCCCTTCTGAGGATGCCAACAGAGGCACAGAGGGAAGCAAGCTTGTCTAAAAGGGAGTCGATCCTGGGACAGTGGCAAGTGAGTAGGAAGGTTGAAGAGTAATGAAGGGTTGGGGTCGGGAGTTGGGAGGACAGAGTATCTGAGAGGAAAGATGAAAGGCGGCATGACGACAGCAGAGACTGGTCAGAGAAGGATAGAAAGAAAAGAAAAAGCGGGAGAAGGAAGTGGTAACAGAAGTCAATGGCTCGGGTCCAAAGTGGCAGCCAAAATGCGCACGCAAATAGACATGGGGGGAAAAAAACTCAATTTACATAGTGAATACTACAATAGGGATTCTACAATAGTAGAATCAGTATAATCAAGATCAATTTTCTTAAAACCAAAATTGATTAATATATAGAATAAGTATAAGTAAATTTAAAATTAGAACTTCAATTTATAAGAACATAACCCCTTATCCCCTCATCATTTAAGAAACTGTCTATTTCTGTCTTAAATTTATTCAATGTCCCAGCTTCCACAGCTCTCTGAAGCAGTGAATTCCACAGATTTACAACCCTCTGAGAGAAGAAATTTCTCCTCATCTCTGTTTTAAATGGGCGGCCCCTTATTCTAAGATCGTGCCCTCTAGTTCTAGTTTCCCCCAACAGTGGAAACATCCTCTCTGCATCCACCCTGTCAAGCCCCCTCATAATCTTATACGTTTCAATAAGATCACCTCTCATTCTTCTGAATTCCAATGAGTAGAGGCCCAACCTACTCAACCTTTCCTAATAGGTCAACCCCCTCATTCCCGGAATCAACCCAGTGAACCTTCTCTGAACTGCCTCCAAAGCAAGTCTATCCTTTCGTAAATATGGAAACCAAAACTGCACGCAGTATGCCAGGTGTGGCCTTACCAATACCTTATATAGCTATAGTAAGACTTCCCTGCTTTTATACTCTATCCTCTTTGCAATAAAGGCCAAGATACCATTGGCCTTCCTGATCACTTGCTGTATCTGCATACTATCCTTTTGCGTTTAATGCACAAGTATCCCCAGGTCCCGTTGTACTGCGGCACTTTGCAATCTTTCTCCATTTAAATAATAACTTGCTCTTTAATTTTTTCTGCCAAAGTGCATGACCTCTCACTTTCTAACATTATAATCCATCTGCCAAATTTTTGCCCACTCACTTAGAGTTCACTGTTCTTGATTGAACCATCTTTTTCCCAACCTTTTCTATAACAAACTCCTATCCCTATACTCCCTGCAGAATCAGCCATTGGACCTATTCCCTTTTTAATGCTTCAACTGAATCAGTATTAAACATAATATAGTCCAAGAAGATACATATTGAGTAAAACATGGACATTGAAACACATCCAAAGTAACTTTGACGGAAAAAATGTAACTAACTATACACAACGCCTCGGCTCCCATTCTTGGCCCCAGAAATGACTCCACTCCCATCTTCAATCCCAGGAATGCCTCTGCTGCCATTTCAAACCACAGAAATGACACCACTCCTGTCAACAGCTCCTGAAGGTCTCTGCTTCCAGTCTTAGGCCTAAGAATGCATCTACTGCCTGTCTCACCTCAGGAATGTCTCCACCTATCTCAGTTCCTGAGCATCACTGCTTCCAGTTGCCAAGTAACAGAAACTGACCTATTCCATCCCTGTTTCAACTCAGACCATGTGTCCCATTTTGTCTCTGCTGTAGTTCCCACTTCACCTGGTTGCTTGCTTCCTTCCTTCCCCACTCAACTGCTCTGCACTCCTCCTTGTTCTTTACTCCATATTTGACAGCTCTACACCCTAGCCTGTGACCCAGACTACCCATGAGCAACACCACATCAGATCTATTAGACTATATTAAAAGTTGTCCTCTTATAACCTATTTCTCAACTGGAAAGTTTCCATATATGGGCATCATTGTTCTCCTGTTTTTAAACCAATTAAAGAGTTCATCTCGGAGATTTCTCAAAATCATTTCAAACATTTCCCATACAACTGCTATTTTCTTCTACGGAAATTAAGACAATCCCTTAACTAAACAGTTCAGATTTTGCAGTGAGCTGTTTTAGGAACTTGGAAATATAGTTACACTTTAGAAAATTACTTAATCTGCAAATGTTGGTGTCATCATCACTTAGGTTTCCTGTGTCCTTTTTTTTCTTTTATCTGTCTGTGTAAGTTGTAATGATTGTCCTTTACAGCTTCCTGAATCTTTGCCTAATGGGCTGAATTACCCACAGGCAGGTAGCCACCCTCACCAAGGGCAGAGTGCACTCGGGTCTTCGCCACAAAGCCTACAGCATCGATCCAGGGAACAGCAATATGAAGGAGCTGTGTCGAAGGTGACTCTCCAGCAGTATCAAAAGCCTTTGCAGATTGCCATTTCATCCTCGCAGAACCTTCCCAGTCCTCGAGCAACTCAACCCAGCAGATGTCTAACAAGTGTTAAAGCACAAAAGAGCACAGAAAGCTACCAGGAACAGGTAAAATGGGCACCTTATATAGATATCAGTGCTATGAAGAGGTTAGTTAACCATGCAATTAGTAGATAAAGTTCCTGATGGCTCAGTAGATAAATCCACTGTATAGAATGGTACTGGGATGTACAGTCTGTCATGTCCCAAGTTCTCTTCTTAGTCTGTGCTGAGTTTGCTATGGTGGCAATAGGGCATTATAATTGGCATCTTTAGCACAAGACTAGGAGCAGAAAAATGAGTATGTTTTCTGCTATTGATTGCTGGTTAGTTACCCCAGCTGGAAAGTGTATGCATATCAGGCAAGGAAATATCAGACTTGGCTGAAATGATGATCAATGTCTAGGCTCACAGAGGAAGATTGCCCACTTATTCACGGTGCCAGAAGCATGAATCCTAGACTTATGGTAGAGGAATACCTGAGGCACACAAATGAAAACAATAACAATACAAATAACAAATTGAATTTAATATTTCTTGGAACGGAGATTGATTTATGTGAGACAGGAAGAGCTTGGCTTTGGCAGGATGTACAATGAGATGGTATTTCACAGTCCCACAAATACTCTGCTAAATAATCAGCAAGACAGTTGGTGGACATTCAATTGGATATAATTTTCATATTGGTCTGGCCTATCAGAAACAAAGATATTGGGGTAGTTGTTGCCTTTTAAAAGACCAACCAGCAGAGCATGCTGATCAACCACCCAGGTGAACGGGGTGGTAAGTCTACTGATTCCATTTTGAGGCCATTATTGCCCCGTCAATGCAAGTTTCACTAATTCTCCCATTAGTGGGAATTATGGTTAAGAACCAATCTGAAGTTTCATCCTCCCCTCTAGATCTTCTTTCCCATAGAATCATAGAATGATACAGCACAGGAGGCCATTCAGACCATCGTGCTTGTGCCGGCTCTTTGAAAGAGCTATGCAATTAGACCTACTCCCCTACTCTTTCCCCATAGCCCTGAAAATGGTTCCACTTCAAGTATTTAACTAATTCCACTTTGAAAGTTATTATTGAATCTGCTTCCACCACCCTTTCAGGCAGTGCATTCCAGATTGTAACAACTTGTTGAATTTTTTTTACCTCACATTGCCTCTGGTTCTTTGCCAATTACCTTAAATCTGTGCCCTCTGGTTACCGACCCTTCTGCCAGTGAAAATGGTTGCTCCTTATTTACTCTATCAAAACAACAGTGTTTAAATGCCAAAAGTGCTTCATAGGCTTTAAAGCGTTTGGAGACATCTAATAGTCGTGAAAGCCGCTTTATAAGATCTTATAAGGCCTTTGACACTGTTAACCGCGAAGGACTATGGAGCATCCTCTTCTGTTTCAGCTGCCCCCAAAAGTTTGTCGCCATCCTCCGCCTGCTCCACGACGACATGCAAGCCGTGATCCTGATCAACGGATCCACCACAGATCCAATCCACATCCGGACCGGGGTCAAGCAGGGCTGCATTATCGCGCCAACCCTCTTCTCGATCTTCGTTGCTGCAATGCTCCACCTCATGCTCAACAGGCTCCCCGCTGGAGTGGAACTAAACTATAGAACCAGTGGGAACCTGTTCAACCTTTGTCGCCTCTAGGCCAGATCCAAGACTGTCCCATCCTCCATTGTCGAATTACAGTACGCGGACGATGCTTGCGTCTGTGCACATTCAGAGGCTGAACTCCAAGCCATCGTCAACATCTTCACCGAGGCGTACGAAAGCATGGGCCTTACACTAAACATCCGTAAGACAAAGGTCCTCCACCAATCTGACCCCACCACACAGCACTGCCCCCCAGTCATCAAGATCCATGGCACGGCCTTGAACAATATGGACCATTTTCCATACCTCAGGAGCCTATTATCAGCAAGGGCAGACATCGACGACGAGGTTCAACACCGCCTTCAGTGCGCCAGAACAGCCTTCAGTTGCCTGAGGAAGAGAGCGTTCGAAGATCAGACCCTCAAATCTCGCACCAAGCTTATGGTCTACAGGGCTATAGTGATACCCTTCCTCCTGTATGGCTCAGAGACGTGGACCATATACAATAGACACCTCAAATTGCTGGAGAAATACCGCCAATGATGTCTCCGCAAGATCCTGCAAATCCCCTGGGAGGATGGACGCACCAACGTCAGTGTTCTCGATCAGGCCAACATCCCCAGCATCGAAGCACTGACCACACTCGACCAGCTCCGTTGGGTGGGCCACATTGTTTGCATGCCCGACACAAGACTCTCAAAGCAAGCGCTCTACTCGGAACTCCTACACGACAGGTGATCCCCAGGTGGGCAGAGGAAACATTTCAAGGGCACCCTCAAAGCCTCATTGATAAAGTGCAACATCCCCACAGACACCTGGGAGTCCTTGGCCAAAGACCACCCTAACTGGAGGAAGAGCATCCGGGAGGGCGCTGTGCACCTCCAGTCTCGTCGCCGAGAGCATGCAGAAAACAAGCGCAGGCAGCGGAAGCAGCGTGTGGCAAATCAGACTCCCCACCCACACTTTCCTCCAACGATTGTCTGTCCCACCTGTGACAGAGACTGTAATTCCCGTATTGGACTGTTGTGTCACCTGAGAACCCACTTTTAGAGTGGAAACAAGTCTTCCTCGATTTCGAGGGACTGCCTATGATGATGATGATAAAGTCTCGCCACGTAACTTGAAATCTTTCATCACTGGTACCATTCTAGTAAATCTCCTCTGCACCTTTTCTGAGGCCTTGACATCCTTCCTAAAGTATGGTGCCCAGAATTGGCCACAATACTCAGCTGGGGCCTAACCAGTGCTTTATAAAGGTTTAGCATAACTTGCTTCAGTACTCTATGCCTCTATTTATAGTAACTTACTTTTCCCTTAAGGGTAAGTGAGGTCCTGAAGAGATAGTTGGTGTGAAATTGGTCTTCGGCTGTAGCGCAAAATTGGCGATAATGAATCAGCAGCTTGTTTTACACTCTATTCAATTTTCTTTTTCATTAACATCAATGCAAAACAAAATAGGTAAAGTGTTAAATGGGCTGCTGATTCCCTGACACCTAATTTGAACTTCTGCCGAATATTAATTTCACCCCCATCACTTTGCCAGGTAGATTCCTCTAAAAGAGATGGCAGTACTGCCTGGTGGCCAAATAATGGCTTACGCCGTCAATCTGGGTGGCAGCGGGTGGGAGCTCTCAATCTCGGCGGCAAATGCGATCCTCGCCAAAGTGCCGCCGAGGATTGAGTCGGACCCAGGGAGGGGGGAACACTGAAAAGTAAAAATCTTCACAAAAAAAAACCCACCGGAACACCTTCAGGGGACCCCATGCAGGTAAAACGCTGAAAAAGAAAAAATTAAAACTTTTTTTTGAAAGCCTTCTTACTTACCGTCGGGGTTAGACCTGCCTCCACACAGTGGTCCTTCCCCCTGCTGCCGCTGACTCCCGCCTGCACCAATATGGCAGCTCGGCGGGCGGGAGGTCACTTACACAACTTGGCAGTCAACGGGCGGTTCACAGCGGTACACCCCTCCCGCCATCAGCAGACCAAGAGGAATCTGTCACCGAGGGGAGACTGCCAAACAAACTCGACGCAGTCGGCGGCAGCTGCCGGCAGTGGGCGGTAAGGCCATCAATTTCGGGCCCAATGTTTCTCAAACATCCTCCTTTTCAGGCAAGTACTAAATAGATTGGATCCCAGCCAAGGGCTGCCTTTTCCATGGTCTCCATTGGGAAGATGGCAAATCCTCACCCACTCCCCACTCCTCCAGTTCCCTCAATCTCTGTGAATTACTCGGTGCTACGTCCTCATTGAAACAATCTAATGCCTCCCAGGTGATAGTATCTGAGCTGATGTATGGAAATGAGAAAGCAAGAAACACAGGGAGTAAAATCAAGAAGTTTATGGCAGAAGAACTGAGCAGGATCTTGCTTCTGGGATGTCTGCACAGCCTTATCCTCAACATTCTCTTCCTTCACACCATCATTGTCATCATTGTTCATGAGGACCAATTTTCTTCCTTTTTGCTCCTCCTCTTCATCATCTTTCTCCTCTTGCTGTGATGGATGTGCAGGAAATAAGGCATAAGCTAAGAATGGGTGAGCGTTATCCCCCTTCGCTTGGAATTAAGGTGACAAATAAGGGCGTGGAAGTTTCTGGCTGGTTCTTCACAGGGTTGCCACTGTGTTAGTTGTGCACCCATTAACTTGCTATGTGCCCTATCTCGCCATCTCCCATGGCGAGACCAGAGTGCCTCCCCAGCAGCTTCATGGCCTGATGCCCACCCGTCCCCTTTCACTGGTATTGCATGCAAGTTTCTCCTTTGACAAGATTCAGGAAACTGAGTAATTACTGGCATTTGAGGGATGTCTCTCAGATGGTATCAGGCAGCTGATGTAAAAGATCTGCTGGTATCAACTTGTTAAAGTTGAGGCAGGGGATGTAAAGTTCTGCATGCAAGTAATTGCTGTTGGGAAGATGGCAACACATACTGTAAAATCCAGAGTTAGTGACCCCTTTAATCACAGGATATTACAACATTTCTGCAGCTACTGATCTGCTTAACCACACGCTCACCACCACCTTTGATGCCCTAGTCCCTATTAAAACAATTACTCTCCCTCAGCCTGGTTGTTCCCCTTGGTGCGGCCCTCATCTTCGCTCCCTTAAGTCGAAGGGATGCAGACTTGAATGGATATGGCAGACAACTGGTTTAGCAAATCACTGCCAGATCTGGCTAGACCACATAAAGCATTATTGGGTCCTGCTCCCATCTGAAAAAATTGCTCTCTATACCAGAATCATTATGCAATGCAAAGATAAACCCCGGTTTCTATTCTCCACTGCTAAAGGTCATCTTAAATTCCTCTCCCCTGTCTCCTCCACCCTCACCTCCGACAGCAAGTGTGAGGAACTCATGGACTTCCTTGTCTCTAAGATTGAGATTATCTGTTCAGCTGCCTCTGCCACTTCCTTTCCTTCTCCAAGCCCACCGGGCCAAACTTGCTCTCAGGTTCCCCTCTGCCCCAGCCCTGAACTCACATCTTCCTCCAGTTTCTCTCCAATCTCCCCAACATGACCTCTCTGAGTCGGGAGCAGCATCAAGGAGGTGCGTGGAGAGGCGTGCTTGTGCAGCTACAGGGAGAAGGCAAAAAAGAAGTAGAAAGAAATAGAAAAGTGACGTCACAGCCAAGGCTGGTGATTGGGAAGTAGTTTTTTCTTTTTTCTCTTCTATATCAGTGAGTAACTTTTAACACTGTTCTTGCCAATTTAAGTTAATCTAAGGGTTAAGTCATGGCAGGAGAGCTCGGACACGTGTTATGCTCCTCCTGTACTATGTGGGAAATCAGAGACGCCTCTGGTGTCCCTGACGACTACGTGTGCGGGAAGTGTATCCGCCTCCAGCTCCTGACGGACCACGTTGCGGAATTGGAGCTGAAGGTGGATTCACTCTGGAGCATCCACGATGCTGAGAATGACGTGAATAGCACGTTTAGTGAGTTGGTCTTACCGCAGGTAAAGGGTCCACAGCCAGAGAGGGAATGGAAGACCAACAGGAAGAGCAGTGCAAGGAAGGTAGTGCAGGGATCCCCTGCGGTCATCCCCCTGCAAAACAGATACACCGCTTTGAGTACTGTTGAGGGGGATGACTCATCAGGGGGGAGCAGCAGCAGCCAAGTTCATGGCACTGTGGCTGGCTCTACTGCACAGGAGGGCAGGAAAAAGAGTGGGAGAGCGATAGTGATAGGGGATTCACTTGTAAGGGGAATAGATAGGCGATTCTGTGGCCGCAACCGAGACTCCAGGATGGTATGTTGCCTCCCTGGTGCAAGGATCATGGATGTCTCGGAGCGGGTGCAGGATATTCTGAAAAGGGAGGGTGAACAGCCAGTTGTCGTGGTGCACATTGGTACCAACAATATAGGTAAAAAACGGGATGAGGTCCTACGAGACGAATTTAAGGAGCTAGGAGCTAAATTTAAAAACTAGCACCTCAAAAGTAGTAATCACGGGATTGCTACCAGTGCCACGTGTTAGTCAGAGTAGGAATCGCAGGATAGCTCAGATGAATACGTGGCTTGAGCAGTGGTGCAGCAGGGAGGGATTCAAATTCCTGGGGCATTGGAACCGGTTCTGGGGGAGGTCGGACCAGTACTAACCGGACGGTCTGCACCTGGGCAGGACTGGAACCAATGTCCAAGGAGGAGTGTTTGCTAGTGCTGTTGGGGAGGAGTTAAACTAATATGGCAGGGGGATGGGAACCAATGCAGGGAGACAGAGGGAAACAAATTGTAGACAGAAGCAAAAGACAGAAAGGAGATGAGTAAAAGTGGAGGGCAGAGAAACCCAAGGCAAAAAACAAAAAGAGCCACTTTGCAGCAAAATTCTAAAGTGTTAAAAAGGCAAGCATGAAGGCTCTGTGCCTCAATGCGAGGAGTATTCGGAATAAGGTGGACGAATTAACTGTGCAGATAGCAGTTAACAGCTACGATGTGGTTGGCATCACGGAGACATGGCTCCAGGGTGACCAAGGCTGGGAACTCAACATCCAAGGGTACTCAACATTTAGGAAGGATACACAGAAAGGAAAAGGAGGCGGGGTGGCGTTGCTGGTTAAAGAGGAAATTAAGGCAATTGTAAGGAAAGACATTAGCTTAGATGATGTGGAATCGGTATGGGTGGAGCTTCAGAATACCAAGGGGCAGAAAACGCTAGTGGGAGTTGTGTACAGACCTCCAAACAGTAGTATTGATGTTGGGGAGGGCATCAAACAGGAAATTACGGGTGCATGCAATAAAGATGCAGCAGTTATCATGGGTAACTTTAATATGCATATAGATTGGGCTAAGAAACTGGAAACAATAGGGAGGAGGAGGATTTCCTGGATTGCATAAGGGATGGTTTTTTAGACCAATATGTCGAGGAACCAACTAGGGGGGAGGCCATCTTAGACTGGGTGTTGTGAGAGAGGATTAATTAGCAATCTCGTTGTGCGAGGCCCCTTGGGGAAGAGTGACCATAATATGGTGGAATTCTACATTAGGATGGAGAATGAAACAGTTAATTCAGAGACCATGGTCCAGAACTTAAAGAAGGGTAACTTTGAAGGTATGAGGCGTGAATTGGCTAGGATAGTTTGGCGAATGATGCTTAAGGGGTTGATGGTGGATGGGCAATGGCAGACATTTAGAGACCGCATGGATGAACTACAACAATTGTACATCCCTGTCCGGCGTAAAAATAAAAAAGGGAAGGTGGCTCAACCATGGCTATCAAGGGAAATCAGGGATATTATTAAAGCCAAGGAAGTGGCATACAAATTGGCCAGAAATAGCAGCGAACCCGGGGACTGGGAGAAATTTAGAACTCAGCAGAGGAGGACGAAGGGTTTGATTAGGGCAGGGAAAATAGGATACGAGAGGAAACTTGCAGGGAACATTAAAATGGACTGCAAAAGCTTCTATAGATATGTAAAGAGAAAAAGGTTAGTAAAGACAAACATAGGTCCCCTGCAGTCAGAATCAGGGGAAGTCGTAACAGGGACCAAAGAAATGGCAGACCAATTGACCAAGTACTTTGGTTCGGTATTCACTAAGGAGGACACAAACAACCTTCTGGATATAAAGGGGATCAGAGGGTCTAGTAAGAAGGAGGAACTGAGGGAAATCCTTATTAGTCGGGAAATTGTGTTGGAGAAATTGATGGGACTGAAGGCCGATAAATCCCCAGGGCCTGATGGACTGCATCCCAGAGTACTTAAGGAGGTGGCCTTGGAAATAGCGGATGCATTGACAGTCATTTTCCAACATTCCATAGACTCTGGATCAGTTCCTATTGAGTGGAGGGTAGCCAATCTTTTTAAAAAAGGAGGGAGAGAGAAAACAGGGAATTATAGACCGATCAGCCCGACATCGGTAGTGGGTAAAATGATGGAATCAATTATTAAGGATGTCATAGCAGTGCATTTGGAAAAAGGTAACATGATAGGTCCAAGTCAGCATGGATTTGTGAAAGGGAAATCATGCTTGACAAATCTTCTGGAATTTTTTGAGGATGTTTCCAGTAGAGTGGACAAGGGAGAACCAGTTGATGTGGTGTATTTGGACTTTCAGAAGGCTTTCGACAAGGTCCCACACATGAGATTAATGTGCAAAGTTAAAGCACATGTGATTGGGGGTAGTGTGCTGACGTGGATTGAGGACTGGTTGGCAGACAGGAAGCAAAGAGTAGGAGTAAATGGGTACTTTTCAGAATGGCAGGCAGTGACTAGTGGGGTACCGCAAGGTTCTGTGCTGGGGCCCCAGCTGTTTACATTGTACATTAATGATTTAGACGAGGGGATTAAATGTAGTTTCTCCAAATTTGCGGATGATACTAAGTTGGGTGGCAGTGTGAGCTGCGAGAAGGATGCTATGAGGCTGCAGAGTGACTTGGATAGGTTAGGTGAGTGGGCAAATGCATGGCAGATGAAGTATAATGTAGATAAATGTGAGGTTATCCATCTTGGTGGTAAAAACAAGAGAGACTATTACCTGAATGGTGACAGATTAGGAAAAGGGGAGGTGCAACGAGACCTGGGTGTCATGGTACATCAGTCATTGAAGGTTGGCATGCAGGTACAGCAGGCGGTTAAGAAAGAAAATGGCATGTTGGCCTTCATAGCGAGGGGATTTGAGTACAGGGGCAGGGAGGTGTTGCTACAGTTGTACAGGGCCTTGGTGAGGCCACACCTGGAGTATTGTGTACAGTTTTGGTCTCCTAACTTGAGGAAGGACGCTCTTGCTGTTGAGGGAGTACAGCGAAGGTTCACCAGACTGATTCCCGGGATGGCGAGACTGACATAACAAGAAAGACTGGATCAACTGGGCTTGTATTCACTGGAGTTCAGAAGAATGAGAGGGGATCTCATAGAAACGTCTAAGATTCTGACGGGTTTAGACAGGGTAGATGCAGGAAGAATGTTCCCAATGTTGGGGAAGTCCAGAACCAGGGTCACAGCCTAAGGATAAGGGGTAAGCCATTTTGGACCGATATGAGGAGAAACTTCTTCACCCAGAGAGTGGTGAACCTGTGGAATTCTCTACCACAGAAAGTTGTTGAGGCCAATTCACTAAATATATTCAAGAAGGAGTTAGATGTAGTCCTTACTACTAGGGGGATCAAAGGGGTATGGTGAGAAAGCAGGAATGGGGTACTGAAGTTGCATGTTCAGCCATGAACTCATTGAATGGCGGTGCAGGCTAGAAGGGCCGAATGGCCTACTCCTGCACCTATTTTCTATGCTTCTATGTTTTTCTCCGCACTCATCTTGTTCATGAGACCCACTTCCTGCTCCCTCAACTCTATTCCCACCAAACTGCTGACCACCCAACTTTATTTTCTGGCTCCCATGTCAGCTGACATTGTTAATGGTTCTCTCTCCTCAGGTACTGTCCCCCTCTCCTTTAAATCTGCCATCATCACCCCTCTAAAAAAAATCAATCCTTGCAAACTACCACCCCATCTCCAACCTCCCTTTCCTCTCTAAAGTCCTTGAATGTGTTGTCCCCTCCCAAATCAGTGCCCATCTTTCCCGCAACTCCATGTTTGAATCCCTCCAATCAGATTTCCGTCCCTGCCACAGTACTGAAAGGGCTCTCATCAAAGTCACAAATAACATCCTTTGTGACTATGACAAACATAAACGATCCCTCCTCGGCCTTCTTGACTTGTCTGCAGCCTTTGACATGGTTGACCACGCCATTCTTCTCCAACGCCTCTCCACCATCATCCAGCGAGGTGGGACTGCACTCGCCTGGTTCCATTCTTATGTATCTAATCGTAGCCAGAGAATCGCCTGCAACAACTTCTCTTCCAGCTCCCGCATCATTACCTCTGGTATCTCCAAGGATCTACCCCTCCTATTTCTTATCTACATGCTGCTCCTTGGCAACATCATCTGAAAAAACAGCATCAGCTTCTACATGTACGCTGAGGACACCCAGCTCTACCTCACCACTACTTCTCGCGATCCTTCCACAGTCTCTAAATTGTCAGACTGCTTGTCTGACACCAGTTCTGGATGAATAGAAATTTTCTCCAATTAAATACTGGGAAGGCTGAAGCCATTGTTTTCAATCTCTGCCACAAACTGCGTTCCCTAACCATTGACTCCATCCTTCTCCCTGGCATCTGTCTGAGGCTGAATCAAACTGTTTGCGACCTTGGTGTCATATCCGACCACATATAATTACAAGTTGTTGTTGTTTGAAGGGTGACTGTGCAGCTATTAATTATAGAGGATGAACTGTGTGTTGTGCTGGCTCTGGAGCGTAGCACTGGCATAAATGGCCCGGGTGAATTATGGGGCAGCTATCTTTAATGTTTTGCATGACATGATGCACATTCCCCATCCCAGTTGAAATCAATTAAATTAACATGGACTAAGAATCAAATCTTGAAGGTCACGACCTGAAACGTTAACTCTGTTTCTCTCTCCACAGATGCTGCCTGACCTGCTGAGTGTTTATCAGAATTTTCTGTTTTTAAATCAAATCTGGGAACCTTTCTGGTCTGTAGTGCTCAATTTCATACTAGACAGTGAACTTACCAACTGAACCATTAGAGCTAATCACTAGATAACTTGTCCTACAATGTATTGCAGCCTACTGAATCATCCCATATTTATACCAGAATGGTCTGGAATGCTGTACTTACACTCACTATCCTGTTTTTGTTTTCTCTTGAACTCAGTTTTGTGTGAGAATAGAGAAGAACCCTGGCCTCGGCTTCAGTATAAGCGGGGGAATAAGTGGACAAGGGAATCCATTCAAGCCGTCTGATATGGTAATCTTAAACAAAGCAAAAAAGTGCAATTGCATTTGTCCCTGATAACTTACAGGCTACAGTAACACTGCACTACCCTCCATAGGTTGATGCCAGCTATCAAAGGATGAGCAGAAGTCAGCTACAGATGGTAAAGGGAAATGGTGTAAGTCAGCAAAGCTGGGACTTCGTTAACAATAAATGGCATGCTTTTTAATTCTCCCCAAATTAGGATAAAAACATTTCTACATCATTATTTTATTGACTAATTTAGTAATGATTTCAAAATACCAAAAGATCTCCAATGAAATACTATAGTCCAGAATTCATGTTTTACTATCTTGCCATCCATACACAAATCACAATTTGTTCACAGAAGCCTAGGTTTTCTGATTGTTATTATTTCAACACTGATATTAATCCATTTATTTTAAATGGGTCACACCAGTGTTAAAATAATGTGATTAGAAAATCTAGCCAGAATGTATTATTCAATGCAGCTGTAGTATGCTGTATGCCAAGGTTATGTTTTCTCATGGTAACTTTGGTGATTATTAGTATCTCTTTGTAACAGTCTCTTGCTTATGGCTCATCTTCCTGATATCACAGCCTTTCATAGGATCTAATGTATTCACGCTGTGGGGGTCTTTGTAATAGTTTGAATAATATCCCTCACGCACAGCAGGAACTTATACAATCTTTCTGGAGCTGGGGAATCAGCTGTTTATTTTGTCATGGGGTTCACCCTCTCCCATATGACTCCCTGCTCCACTGTATAAAGGCCCAGGACTTGCATTATAACTTAGTTCTTTTTGACCTAAGCTATTGTAAAACTTCCTAACTATAAAACAATATTAACAATCGTAGTAGGGCCTGAGGAAATAGTCAGGAAGGATTGTGCTGCATTTGACATGCTTCCATTCGAAGAATGATGAAAAATCTACAAGGTAATCTTACTTTATATTAGTTTCCTTCACACACTCAAAGCGCCATATTAAAGTTGTACCAGTTTAGGTGATGGATGCCCTAGTTGGGACACCAAAATGCCTGTTGCCAAAACATATCTGCCAAAACCATCATCCTGTCCAAATTTGACCAATCATGTTCATAAATGATATCAGGGCAGTTGTGAGAGACGATATTGGCTCTAATGAACAAAATGTTGAATCATTGTGGGTGGAGATTAGAGATAGTAATGGGAAAAAGTCACTGGTGGGCGTAGTTTATAGGCCCCCAAATAATAACTTCACGATGGGGCGGACAATAATCAAGGGAATAATGGAGGCATGTGAAAAAGGAACAGCAGTAGTCATGGGGGATTTTAACCTACATATCGATTGGTCCACTCAAATCGCACAGGGTAGCCTGGAGGAGGAATTCATAGAATGCAAACGGAATGGTTTCTTAGAACAGTATGTAACAGAACCTACAAGGGAGCAAGCTATCTTAGATCTGGTTCTCTATAATGAGACAGGAATAATAAACGATCTCCTAGTAAAAGATCCTCTCGGAATGAGTGATCACAGTATGGTTGAATTTGTAATACAGATTGAGGGTGAGGAAGTTGTGTCAGAAACAAGCGAACTATGCTTAAACAAAGGGAACTACAGTGGGATGAGGGCAGAGTTGGCTAAAGTAGATTGGAAACACAGACTAAACGGTGGCACAATTGAGGAACAGTGGAGGACTTTTAAGGAGCTCTTTCATAGTGCGCAACAAAAATATATTCCAGTGAAAAAGAAGGGCGGTAAGAGAAGGGATAACCAGCCGTGGATAACCAAGGAAATAAAGGAGAGTATCAAATCAAAGACCAATGCGTATAAGGTGGTCAAGGTTAGTGGGAAACTAGAGGATTGGGAAAATTTTAAACAACAGCAAAGAATGACTAAAAAAGCAATAAAGAAAGGAAAGATAGATTTCGAAGGTAAACTTGTGCAAAACATAAAAACAAATAGTAAAAGCTTTTACAGCTTTATAAAACGGAAAAGAGTGACTAAAGTAAATGTTGGTCCCTTAGAAGATGAGAAGGGGGATTTAATAATGGGAAATGTGGAAATGGCTGAGACCTTAAACAATTATTTTGCTTCGGTCTTCACAGTGGAAGACACAAAAACCACGCCAAAAATTGCTGGTCACGGGAATGTGGGAAGGGAGGATCTTGAGACAATCACTATCACTGGGGGGGTAGTGCTGGACAGGCTAACAGGACTCAAGGTAGACAAGTCCCCTGGTCCTGATGAAATGCATCCCAGGGTATTAAAAGAGATGGCAGAAGTTATAGCAGATGCATTCGTTATAATCTACCAAAATTCTCTGGACTCTGGGGAGGTACCAGCGGATTGGAAAGCAGCTAATGTAACGCCTCAGTTTAAAAAAGGGGGCAGACAAAAGGCAGGTAACTATAGGCCGGTTAGTTTAACATCTGTAATGGGGAAAATGCTTGAAACTATCATTAAGGAAGAAATAGCGGGACATCTAGATAGGAATAGTGCAATCAAGCAGATGCAGCATGGATTCATGAAGGGGAAATCATGTTTAACTAATTTACTAGAATTCTTTGAGGATATAACGAGCATGGTGGATAGAGGTGTACCGATGGATGTGGTGTATTTAGATTTCCAAAAGGCATTCGATAAGGTGCCACACAAAAGGTTACTGCAGAAGATAGAGGTACGCGGAGTCAGAGGAAATGTATTAGCATGGATAGAAAATTGGCTGGCAAACAGAAAGCAGAGTCGCGATAAATGGGTCCTTTTCGGGTTGGAAATTGGTGGTTAGTGGTGTGCCACAGGGATCGGTGCTGGGACCACAACTGTTTACAATATACATAGATGACCTGGAAGAGGGGACAGAGTGTAGTGTAACAAAATTTGCAGATGATACTAAGATTAGTGGGAAAGCGGGTTGTGTAGAGGACACAGAGAGGCTGCAAAGAGATCTGGATAGGTTAAGCGAATGGGAGAAGGTTTGGCAGATGGAATACAACGTCGGAAAATGTGAGGTCATCCACCTTGGAAAAAAAAACAGTAAAAGGGAATATTATTTGAATGGGGAGAAATTACAACATGCTGAGATGCAGAGGGACCTGGGGGTCCTTGTGCATGAATCCCAAAAAGTTAGTTTGCAGGTGCAGCAGGTAATCAGGAAGGCGAATGGAATGTTGGCCTTCATTGCGAGAGGGATGGAGTACAAAAGCAGGGAGGTCCTGCTGCAACTGTATAGGGTATTGGTAAGGCCGCGCCTGGAGTACTGCGTGCAGTTTTGGTCACCTTACTTAAGGAAGGATATACTGGCTTTGGAGGGGGTACAGAGACGATTCACTAGGCTGATTCCGGAGATGACGGGGTTACCTTATGATGATAGATTGAGTAGACTGAGTCTTTACTCATTGGAGTTCAGAAGGATGAGGGGTGATCTTATAGAAACATTTAAAATCATGAAAGGGATAGACAAGATAGAGGCAGAGAGGTTGGGGCACAGCCTCAAAATACGGGGGAGCCAATTTAAAACCAAGTTGAGAAGGAATTTCTTCTCTCAGAGGGTTGTGAATCTGTGGAATTCTCTGCCCAAGGAAGCAGTTGAGGCTAGCTCATTGAATGTATTCAAGTCACAGATAGATAGATTTTTAACCAATAAGGGAATTAAGGGTTACGGGGAGAGGGCGGGTAAGTGGAGCTGATCCACGGCCAGATCAGCCATGATCTTATTGAATGGCGGAGCAGGCTCGAGGGGCTAGATGGCCTACTCCTGTTCCTATTCTTATGTAAATATGTGAGGAGTATCCCACATAGTTGCCTTGCAGACACTTTCAATGGAAACCTAGGAGAAGCCCAAGAATTAGATCCAGGATAAGAAGAATGGCCTTTAACCAGAATTTTGCGACACTTACCAGCTAAATAGTCTGCAGGAGAATGCATTCCATTAACCATTTCACTATACACTGCTTTGCCACCCAAGTTATCTAAGATTTTGTCTCCATATATTGCAAATAACTACCAGGAACTCCTAAAGTCCTGAGTTTGATGAAGGTAGAAACAAAGTATTTCTAATAATGCTGTCTTCCAGGTAAGAAACTTCAAAATATAGAAGAGTATCAAACAGTAAGTCCATAGTTTATAAGAGATTACATTACGGTTCTCGGTAGAAACTAAGGGAAATCTATTTGGAAGCTCTCTTTAGTGAGACACAAAGGGCTGAAAACTTACTGAACCAGACCCTAATGATCAATGATCTGTCGAAACCAACCACTACTCTAGGATCATCCTGAGTCCATTTGTCTTATGACTAACCATCTCCTTTCACTCTCACCTCTAATAACAAGTGCAAGGAGCTTATAGATTTCTTTGCAGCAAGATATAAACCATGGAGTCAAAAATCCTCAGCCCTGCTCTGCATGCATAACTGTAGCCTTGGCCCTCAAAGTGAGCATCAGTGTCCTTTGCAGCAGAGCTCATATGTGATCTTGCTCTCTGGCGAGGTGGCACCTGTGGCATCCTATCCCTCTGCCCTAGCCCCTGCAAACTTGTGGCTGGTGATTCACCATATGAAGCCTAGCCTCTAAAGTATGTGTGGTGCCAATCTCTGAGTTGGTGCTTACTAGGGTCAGATTGAGTGAAGGTGCATCTTCAGGAAGGGTGGACTCATCTTCCTGAAGTGACAAGGTTCTCCACATTTTCAGCACCTGAAATTCAAGATAGAGACAACGGTCAGCTTTTAGTGTGAATGTAGAGAAGAGAAAGAAGTGGCTTGTGAAAACAGCTGCAAATGTGTAGGGTAAGATAGAAGTAAGAAGGGAAAATGAGGATAAAGGTGTGAAGAAACGTGATGTCTCCTCCAGCGTTGCCACTAGCCTTGGCCATGACTCTTCCCTGTGCATGATGTAGAGGATGTTTTTTTCCACAGGGGAGAGGATGTGCAGGCAGGCCCAACCTCCTTCAGTGCGGTCTCTTGGAGCAAATTGTGTACAACCTTGAATGAAGGGAGTGTATTAGTGACATCTTTGTAAGGTGTTTAGAGAATATCCCTGTCATGGTTGTATAGTTAGTATCCACTGTGTAAGATGTGAGGTTGGGGAAGTGAGGGTTGCAATAGTGGTGCGTATGTGAGTATGAGGAGAAGGATGTGCACGTAAGAACAGAAGAAATAGGAACAGAAGTAGGCCATTTGACTCCTGGAGCCTGCTCTGCCATTCAATAAGATCATGGCTGATCTGATCATGGACTCAACTTCACTTCCCTGCCCAGTCCCCATAAACCCTTGAATCCCTTATCATTCAAAAATCTGTCTATCCCCACCACCTTAAATATTTTCAATAACCCAGCCTCTACAGCTCTCTGGGGTAGAGAATTCCAAAGATTCACAACCCTCAGAGAAGAAATTCCTTCTCATCTCTGTTTTAAATGGGCGACCCCTTATTCTGAACGATGCCCACTAGTTCTAGATTCCCCAATGAGAGGAAACATCCTCTGTGCATCTACCCTGTCAAGCCCCCTCAGAATCTTATACGTTTCAATAGGATCACCTCTCATTCTTCTAAACTCCAATGCGTATAGGCCCAACCTGCTCAATTTTTCTTCATAAGACAATCCCTTCATCTCAGGAATCAACTTCGTGAACCTTCTCTGAACTACCTCCAATGCAAGTATATCTCTCCTTAAATAAGGAGACCAAAACTGTACGCAGTACTCCAGGTGTGGTCTCAGTTACCCCCTGTACAGTTGTAGCAGGACTTTCCTACTTTTATATCCCATCCCCCTTGCAATAAAGGCCAACATTCAACGTGCCTTCCTAATTACTTGCTGTACCTGCATGCTAACTTTTTGTGTAGTCTTTCTCCATTTAAATATATTTAAGGTAGAGATAGACAGATTTTTGAATGATAGGGGATTCAAGGGTTATGGGGAGCAGGCAGGAAAGGGGAGTTGAGGCCAAGATCAGATCAGCCATGATCTTATTGAATGGCGGAGCAGGCTCGAGGGCCAAATGCTCCTATTTCTTATATTCTCATGTTCTTATGTTTATCCTTATCCTCACTGGTAGCAAGTACATTGCGCCTGTGGATAGGGTCAGTTTCTGCGGATCTTCGTTCTCTATCTCACTTTGGTTCCCATTACTCTATAAACTTGCCTCAAAGGATTTCCGCCTCATAGTGAGAACAATATTTCCCTCCTCTTGTCCACTGTCTGAACCAAGGGCTCCATCCTGCAGCAGAGAGCCTTGAGGCCTTGAGTGGACCTCTTACAGCCACTTTTAAGTTTCCCTGATGTTTGCAGATAGAGAGCACCACCCCTTTAAGAGGTGCTAGCTGATTTTACATGGTGTCAGAGACGCTCGATCTGCTGCCACCCAAACAGACATGCAGCCAATGATTAGTGCAGATTGCCGTGGCTGCATGCCTGAATCATCATGAGGTCCCAGCACCACAGATGCGCTCAACGCGCATTCCGCTCCCGCGCATCCTGCTCCCTGAGCAAGCATTTTCGAGTGCAATCGAATTTGTAGGCCATTTATTTTGCCTCGGATCACCATTTGGGTATTGCATGTTGCTCATGTCTTCCCTTGTGAATACATGGAGGAAGTAATATCCTATGTGGTTTTTGTGACACATATGGCTATCCATTTTTCTGAACAATGAGTACCCTACAACTGCAATCGCTTTTACTTGCAGACTGCAGTTTTGTCCAAGCTATCTTCTTTGGATATATTGCTGCCTCTTAGAATGGAATAGGTAAGATCGGTGCTGAAGAAAAGGGAGATAAAGGACAGACACATGGGATTAGGATTACTGCCTGTGTGGAAAATAAATGCCAATACACACTGGTTGTGCTGAGTGGCCTGTTTCTGTGCTGCAATTCTATGTAATTCTTCTGTGACCTTATACCCAACTACATTATGGGGCAGTGCCTGGAATTTGTGAGCTAATGTAATCTCTTTGGCAGATTCACAGGTTTTGTTGTTATCCTAACACAGATGAGACTGCACACAGGGAGGTTAAAGTAACAGTGACCTCAGTCTTTGTTAAGACACTCCAGAGTGAGTAACAGGCCTTAGGGGCCGGCTTATATACAGTGCTCCCAAGGGATGCTGGGATCCCTTGGGACTTCAGGGGATGTGCTCCCTGGTGGCAGAACATGGGCGTGCATGCTTTACAGATACACAACAGGTTTCTTTACCTTTTTTGCTACTTTTACCAACCTTAATCCATTCAGTATCCCTGTTACCTTGGTTTCCTTCAACACGTGCCTCCATTCTCCACCTCTGATCCCTGATGACTCGCTGCTTATGCTTCCCCAACTATTTCACAGAGCTGTGATGATATACTAATAGAATGTAGGAGTATCTACTTGTCCTTGCTAATACCCTCACTGTTGTACCTTCCTCTCTATAGTGACAACCATTTAAGCTTTTCGATCAACAAATCATTTTCACATCTCATCAACCTTCTGTTATACCTGGCTTTTTATTTATAAACATCCCATAAAAAACATACCTCATAGCCTCCATTTCAATTGTACTCCTCTCAGCTGTTTCCCTTTTAAACAACCAAATGTTCAAGTGCTAGAAGGTTAGATTACTTGCTGGAGTGCCCATCTAGAGACTTGGACTAACCGGTTGTGTAAATATAGATACATGTGAGTATATTGCAGAAAGTGTGTAATGACTAGTGAAAGGCACTTTGTAAAAACTCTGTGACCCTGGAAAAAGTCTGAAATGAAGGACTCTGTAACTAATAACTTACACCCTGAAAATAAAACCTATGAAATTGTCAAGTTAGGGTCAAATTGCCATGTGAAAATATCAATCATTTAGATCTATGGTCACTGGTCAATCCAGCGTATTACTCAATGTGTAAGAGTATAACCAATTTAGATTTTGCCAGTTTCAAGAATTGATGCAATTTCTGAGATCCAAAATGGGATGGAAGCCTTCTGATTTCTTGGATGGAAAATTGAAGGAAGTGGGGGTAGTTGCTAGATAATTCCTAAATGTGAGGTTTCTTATTTAGTATACTAATGTATTACACAGAGGTGCTGTAAATGATTTGAGTATACCATTCTTAAAAAAGCTTGGATAGCAATCCTGAAATGAAGATGTTCTCATCGCTGTCTCTCGCACAATAAACCTGAGATAATTGTTCCTATGCTATGCAAAATTTCCAAATTTCCACTACTCTGTGTGTGAAAAAATGCTTCCTGATTTCTCTTCTAAATGGCAGAGCTCTATTATTTTAAGATTATGACCCTTTGTTCTGGATTTCCTCCAAAAAGGAAATAGTTTCTGTTTCCCTTTATCGAACTCCTTTATCACTTTAAGGACCTCAATTAGCTCTCCCCTCAACTTAGCTCATGTTAACACACAGATGGCCATTAAAAGCATGTATCTAGCCTGCTAACATGGTTTCTTATTTTTCTTCTTTATAAGGAAGCAGCTGAGTGCGATTATGCTGAAGTGTGTTAGATTTCCCCCAGTATAACACATTGTATAGTGGGTAAAGTAGCAGATAAATAGAAGAGGGTTGTTATCCACTGACACTTTCAGGGAAACTAAGGATGGATGTGTTTTCCACCACACAGTCCCAGAAGCTCTCTGTGATGCATAAGATACCCTATATTTTCAAGGCTGCATTTTAAAGGGAGGCTAGAAATGAAAGAAAGGGAAAAGGTGTGATGTTCATGTGCCAAGGTTCATATTATAGTGCCATTATTGATTAATTCCCTCTGCTCCTCCTGAGAGTCGCTCTTTTGTCTTTAGTTACTACTGTCATAAATTCTGCCTTGTGCCAGATTCCTTCCCATGTATCAGAAACTCGCTCAGACTGAACCCAACACTGCAACCTTGGTGTCCTGCTTGATCCTACACTGAGCTTCAAACTCATATCCTGTCCATTATCAGAGCTGTCTATTTCTACTTTTATAGCTTGTCCACCTCTATCTTTACCTCACCCCCATGGCCACTGAAACTCTCATCCACGCCTTTGTCATATCCAGGCTAAATTTCTCCAACATTCGTCTCACCAGCTTCCTGAGTTGCTCCCGAATCACACTCCAACTTGTCCAAAATTCAGCCAGCTGCATTCTATCCCATCCTAAGTCCTGCTTACCTATTATCTGTGTCCTCATCAACTTTCACTTGCTCTCTATCCCTGAGTGCATTGATTTAAAAATTATAGTACAGTGTACTCATTTAGAAATTCCTACATGGCCTTACCCAACCCTACTGTTACAATTCTTAATATGGGGTGATTAGCCCTTGCTCTCCTAGAATCATAGCTCTTATCATGTGGCAATTTAGAGAGCTCTCAGCATGCACAGTATGACCCTGTATTGTTAGGGAAAGATTTGCTTCAAACACTGCACATACCTTAATATTTTGAAGTACAGGGTATTACTTTGCTTAAAATTTGCATGGTACTTAAAGTATTAAATAAAGAGCATACTAATGGACATTTAGTCCATTCAGCCTACTCCATCCTATATATGACTATTATATTATGGACTTCTGCTCTCCCCCACCACCATCACTTTCAATTTTCTACTTTAAGAACTGTTCAGTTCCTTTCTGAAAATATCCTGAAAAATAAGTACAGGTTGTACCTCTCCAGTCCGGGACTCTCTGGTCTGGCATCATTCCCGGTTGGGGGGGGTCGCGACCTGCGCTGTGTCCTAAGGCTGGTTTCTCCTCCCCGTTGCCTCTGGTGTTCCCTCCTTGGTTGGGTCGGTGCGGAGAGGGAGTGAGGAGCGTGGCAACTGACTGAGGCGCCAAAGCTGAGAAATGCTGTGCAGTCGGCATCTGCGCAGAACGCGGCCGGGTCGTTGTCAGCAGTGTTGTCAACAGTACCCAGTTTAAATAAACACTAAGATCCCCTCACCTGACACCCGGTCGAGCCCTCATCTCCTCTCTGACCCAGCAGTGCTCCCGCTCGCTCTGTAGTGCCATCCACCCCCTCGTTCCATCCCTATGGGAACCCACGCCGACTCCTGATCCCGACCACATTTTCAGGTATGACGGCTGTGAAGCGGTTCCCGTCGACATGGGGAAATCATTCTCCAATTTCATGTGTAGAAGGATTTCCATCTGGCCTCCAAGTCCAACATCAAAAAGGTGAGCGGCAACTCGCACGGGTGTTGTTGGGAGGGGGCAACAATGATGTCACTGGGCCCGAGGCCACCCGCCTGCTCACCGACGTTTGTGTCCCAGATCTGTGGCAGCTTTCAACCTGTTTTGCTTTGGTTGATGTCTGCGCCATTTGGAGGAATCGGCTTTCGTGGGCACCCAAATGCTTTATCGCGTATAGGGATCTATATAAAGACAGCAGTCGGCCTTTCCCTGTCGTCTTTCTTATTCTCCATACTCTTAAAAATTACTCAACTTGACGAACACATAAAAAAAAACAAAGGTTAACAAATTGATAGAATAGTATATTATTCTACAAACCAGAGATTCAACATGGTCTCTCTGCAATTTTACAAAGTTAATCACTTGTCAGGTGACCTCTAGGGTACTGCTGACAACGCAACAGACGGCATAACCTCCCATGGTCCGGAAAATTCTCTGGTCCGGCACCAGTCAGGACCCAAGGGTGCCGGACTGCAGGTTCAACTGTACGGCCATAACCTCCTCAAACTCCTTCTTAGCAAATACTATTCTAGTTCCCTTTTAATGGTGTAAATTGACTATCTTCTCTGGAGATTTTTTTTTCTATTTTGTAACCTTGCCTGATGTTTTTGAATTTTGTACTTATGTCCTCATATTCAATTTGAATAGTTTGCTTCAATCTTATCTATATGTTTCATTATTTTAAAGTCTTGAATTATGTCTCCACTCAATCTTTATTTCAATGAAAATATGTCTAATTGATTGAGCCTTTGTTCATAACTTAATCTTGAGGGCTGGAATTACCCTGCTCCCTCTTCTCTGTACCCTTTCTAATGCATATATGCTCTTCGAGATAAGGTGACCAAAATTAAATTACATACTCCAGAATAAGCCAAACCATGGATTTGTACAATGTCAATATAATTTGTTCTAGCTGGTAATGCAGTGCTCTCTAGATGTAATATAGTACCCAGTTTGCTTTATTGTTAATTCACATGGGGATGAGGTATGGATGGACCAGATGCTTTCAGATTATGATCCATGATCACTCCCACATTCATTTCCTTTTCAGCCTCTGCCTATAGACTCTTTTATGTTATGCCTGTACAGGCTTACTGTTACCTGTACCTATATGCATTACCCTATATTTATCCATATTAGAATCTATCTTGTGTATCTCAGCTATTTACATAATTGCACAAAGTCTCTCTGAAGATAATGAACCTCATTTTTACTTATTACTTGCCCACATTGCTTTGTGTTCATGATACCTAAATAACTTTATGTCATGTCTATATTTATCCTTATAATTTCAGTCTTTTTTATAGCCAGCTCTTTTTAAGGGAAATTAATCAATGCTGCATCAATTAATTCTCTGCATGTTCTACATATCTACAAATCTAGAGAGAGGGAGGGAACTCTTCTAATTTGCATTTTAGAACAACTTGTATTTATACAGCGCCTTTAATATAGTAAAATGTTCCAAGGTACTTCACATGAGTGTTATAAAACAAAATTTAACACCAAGCCACATAAGGAGATATTAGGGCAGATCAAAGAGGTAGGTTTTAAGGAGTGTCTTAAAGAAGGAAAGAAAGGTAGAGAGGCATAGAAACATAGAAAATAGGTGCAGGAGTAGGCCATTCGGCCCTTCGAGCCTGCACCACCATTCAATAAGATCATGGCTGATCATTCACCTCAGTGCTCCTTTCCTGCTTTCTCTCCATACCCCTTGATCCCTTTAGCCATAAGGGCCATATCTAACTCCCTCTTGAATACATCCCATGAACTGGCATCAACACCTCTCTGCGGGAGGGAATTCCACAGGTTAACAAGTCTCTTAGTGAAGATGTTTCTCCTCATCTGAGTCCTAAATGGCCTACCCCTTATCCTTAGACTATGTCCTCTGGTTCTGGACTTCCCCAACATCAGGGACATTCTTCCTGCATCTAACCTGTCCAGTCCCGTCAGAATTTTATATGTTTCTATGAGATCCCCTCTCATCCTTCTAAACTCCAGTGAATACAGGCCCAGTCGATCCAGTCTCTGCTCATATGTCAGTCCTGCAATCCCGGGAATCAGTCTGGTGAAACTTCGCTGCACTCCCTCAATAGCAAGAATATCCTTTCTCAGATTAGGAGACCAAAACTGAACACAATATTCCAGGTGAGGCCTCACTAAGGCCCTGTACAACTGCAGTAAGACATCCCTGCTCCTATACTCAAATCCCCTAGTTATGAAAGCCAACATGCCATTTGCCTTCTTCACCGCCTGCTGTACTTGCATGCCAACTTTCAATGACTGATGTACCATGACACCCAAGTCTTGTTGCACCTCCCCTTTTCCTAATCTGCCGCCATTCAGATAATATTCTGCCTTCATGTTTTTGCCACCAAACCTCACATTTATCCACATTATACTGCATCTGCCATGCGTTTGCCCACTCATCTAACCTGTCCAAGTCACCCTGCAGCCTCTTAGCATCCTCCTCACAGCTCAACCGCCACCCAGCTTAGTGTCATCTGCAAACGTGGAGATATTACACTCAATTCCCTCATCTAAATCATTAATGTTATTGTAAAGAGCTGGGGTCCCAGCACTGAGCCCTGCGGCACCCCACTAGTCACTGCCTGCCATTCTGAAAAGGACCCGTTTATCCCGACTCTGCTTCCTGTCTGCCAACCAGTTCTCTATCCACATCAGTACATTACCCCCAATACCATGTGCTTTAATTTTGCATGCCAATTTCTTCTGTGGGACCTTGTCAAAAGCCTTTTGAAAGTCCAAATACACCACATCCACTGATTCTCCTTTGTCCACTCTACCAATTACATCCTCAAAAAATTCTAGATGATTTGTCAAGCAGAATTTCCCTTTCATAACTCCATAATTGATTATTAAAGATGAAATAACAGAGAGGTTTAAGGAGGGAATGCCAAAGTTTAGGGCCTTGACAGCTGAAGGCACGGCCACCAATGATGGAGCTGATTAAAATCAGGGATGCTCAAAAGGCCAGAATTAGAGGTGTGCAGATATCTTGGGGGGGTTGTGGGGCTGGAGGAGATTACAGAGATAGGGAGGGGTGAGGCCATGGAGGGATGTGAAACCAAGGTTGAGAATTTTAAAATCGAGGCATTGCTTAACCGGGATCCAATATAGGTCAGCAAGCACAGAGGTGATGGGTGACCTGGACTTGGTGCAAGTTAGGACATGGGCAGCAGAGTTTTGTATGACAAATTTATGAAGTGTGGAAAATGCAAGCCCAGCCAGTAGTGCATTGGAGTCGTCAAGTCTAGATGTAACAAATGCATAGATGAGGGTTTCAGCAGCAGATCAGCTGAGGCAGGAGCAGAGTCGTGTGATGATTCAGAGGTGGAAATAAGCGGTCTTGGCGATGGTGCTGATATGTGATCAGAAGCTCATTTCAGGGTCAAATATGACACCAAGGCTGTGAACAGTCTGGTTCAGCCTCAGACAAATGCTGGGAAGAGGGATAGAGTTGATGGCTCGGGAATGAAGTTTGTGGCGGGGACCAAAGACTAATGACTTTGGTTTTCCCATATTTAGTTGGAGGAAATTTTTGGTCATCCAGTACTGGATGTCAGACCAGCAGTCTGACAATTTAGAGACCGTGGAGGGGTTGAAAGAAGTGATGGTGAGGTAGTGCTGGGTGTCTAATTTTAGCTAATTTTGCACTAATGAGTCATGACTGCAAGTTACTTTGTGTAAATTTATGAATACAAGATAATGTGCTGCAGTTTCTGACTAGCATGAAAAAAAGCATGGCTATTTTCTACAACTGGAAATACATCAGGGATGTAATTCTGTATTGAATTTCCTGTATTAATCCTTGTTTAGTTATTTGTAGTGTCACTGGACAGGGCAAATAATTGCAAGCACCTATTTTCATATTTGATTAGATATAGGAAACGTCAATTATTGATATCTGATAGATCAAGAGCTTAGTTGCGCTTTCACTATTCAGTTATTTTAATTGTTGCCGATATGTAAACTTTCAAGATTTTGAAAATGTATCAGTTAGTGCCATTTTTATATACTGCTCAAGGATTCTAGTAACAGTTCAAAAGTGTTGTTATAACACAACAGCCTCAGAGAGTTCACCACCGAATTGTTAATATTGCTGCTAAATTATGAAAAACATTATTTTATTAATGAGAACCAACACCTATGGGACTTCCAATTACTCTTCCACAAAAGTATAATGTTCTTTATTCTGAATATTTTTTTGGTTTATATATTTCTCTACAAAAATTATTTATTTTTCTAAGAATCTTCTGCTCATCAAGTTGAGAAATGTAAGTGTGGGAAATTACATAGGATATTCAGCCCAACCAGTCCATACTAGTTCATGTTCCACTTTAGTCTCCTCCCATTTTCCTCATCTAAATCTATCAGCATAACCCGCTATTCCCTTCTTCATATTGTCATGTATCTCACACTACTGTATATAACTGTATCTTACCATGCTATACATGACTGTAACTAGATATGACCTGTAACCACAAGCATACCTTACCATCAGGGGTGCACTTGCAGGAGATACAGCATACCTGTTCCACACTGGTATATAAAGGCAGGTCTCAGGCAAGTGCGGCACTCGAGAGCTGTGAAATAAAGGTGCAGGTCCAGAGTGACCTTGACTTCAGCATGTGCCTCGTGTAAGTCTGTACTGCAGGGTCAGGACTTTACAGTGGCGACAAGGATGGGATCACAGAATCCACAGAATGGCTACCAACGGCTCAGATGAGAAATACAATGCTGGAGACAATTGGGAGGACTTTATAGAAAGGCTCCAGTAAAGCTTTGTAACCAAAGACTGGTTGGGCGACGATAAGGCAGACAAGAGAAGAGTCCATCTCTTGACCAGCTGTGGCTCAAAAACATACGCCTTAATGAAGGATCTGCTGGCACCCGAGAAACCAGCAAGCAAGTCGTTTGAGGAGTTGAGCACACTGGTGAGAGACCACCTGAAGCCAGCGAGCAGCCTACACATGGCCAGACACAGGTTCTACAACTACAGACACTGTGTGGGCCAGAGCATACCCGACTTTGTGGCGGAACTTCGGAGGCTGGCTAGTTTACGTGAGTTCTCCGATGAACTAAGGAGAGAAGTACTGAGAGACTTTTTTATTGAAGGAATAGGCCACGCAGGCATATTCCGAAAGCTTACAGAGACCAAGAACTTGACCCTAGAGGCAGCAGCACTGGTCGCACAGACATTCTTGGCAGGAGAAGAAGAAACAAGGTTGATCTATACTGCGGGTATGACAATTAACAAAACATCGGAACAAGGGGTTCACAGCGTGAAACAAGCCGCTACCCCCACACACAGACAAAGGCAGGAGAGCAGGCCTTCAACAGCAGGCAGTGGCGCCAGAAGCCATCAAGGGCCACATGAACGGCCGTTCACACCTCATCAACCCACAATGCGAGCAATCAACTACAGACTAAGAGAAGCTCAAGAGAGATCAGCCAGACGCAGCTCATCCTTTGGAAACAATGGAAGCGATCTGTGCTGGAGATGTGGGAGAAGGCACTCAACAAGGGGGTGTTGATTTCAGCATGCTGTTTGCAGAAACTGCAACTATACAGGGCATCTGGCTCGCATGTGCAGAAAAACAGCAGCTCGGCTGGTATACGAATCGGAAGGGTCGGAAGGCGGACCAGAAGACGGTGGGGACAGTGCCCGGGACGCCGAGGTACAGCGGGTCAACGCGATCAATGTCCACTGTTCTTACAACAAGACGCCTCCAATAATGATGAGGGTCCCACTCAACGGGATACCCGTCAACATGGAACTGGACACGGGAGGTAGTCAATCTCTCATGAGCGTCCAACAATTTGAACAGCTGTGGCCGCACAAAAGCAACAGACCAAAACTCAAGGATCGACACCAAACTAAGGACCTATACCAAAGAAATCGTCCCAGTCCTTGGCAGCGCCATGCTCTCAGTCACACACAAAGGGACGGTGAACCGACTTCCCCTGTGGATTGTCCCCGGAGATCTCCCAGCACTGTTGGGGAGAAGCTGGCTGGCAAAACTAAATTGGAAATGGGATGATGTTCATGCCATGTCGTCAGAGGAACGGACCTCTTGCTCAACAGTTCTAAGTCGTTTTGAACATCTCTTTCAGCCAGGTGTGGGCACCTTCAAAGGGGCCAAAGTTAAAATCTACATCACACAGGATGCCAGACCGGTCCGTCACAAGGCTAGAGCTGTGCCTTATGTGATGAAGGAAAAGATTGAACACGAACTGGACCGGCTTCTGTGGTAAGGCATTATCTCACCCGTGGAATTTAGTGACTGGGCAAGTCCCATCGTCCCCGTCATGAAGCCTAATGGATCCGTACGAATCTGTGGGGATTACAAGTCTACCATAAACAGAATCTCCCTACAGGACCAATACCCGCTGCCCAGAGCGGAGGACCTATTTGCCACATTGGCTGGAGGAAAACTTTTCTCGAAACTATATCTCACATCTGCATATATGACGCAAGAACTGACCGAAGAGTCAAAGCTACTCACCACCATCAACACACATCGAGGCCTTTTTATGTACAATCGATGCCCATTCGGCATCAGGTCGGCAGCTGCTATATTCCAGCGCAACATGGAGAGTCTGCTCAAGTCCATCCCGGGGACGGTTGTGTTTCAAGATGACATACTCATCACGGGCAGGCACACCGACTCTCATCTCCGCAATTTGGAGGAAGTACTAAGTCGATTGGATCGGGTAGAACTAAGAGTTAAGAAATCCAAGTGTCTGTTTCTCGCGCCCGAGGTTGAATTTTTGGGCAGAAGGATTGCCGCTGATGGAATCCGCCCAACAGAATCTAAAAACCGAAGCAATTCGTCTGGCACCCAGGCCCTGGGATGTCTCGGAACTTTTGCGCCTTTCTCGGGCTACTCAGTTACTTTGGGAACTTTATGCAGAACTTGAGCACACTGCTGGAGCCTCTCCATGTGCTACTCAGAAAGGGGTGCGATTGGTTTTGGGGGGACGCCCAAAAACGCGCCTTCAATAAGGCACGCAACCTTCTATGTTCCAACAGTGTTTTAGCTTTTTTTGACCCAGGTAAAAAGCTAGTTCTTACATGTGCTGTGTCAGCATACGGGGTTGGGTGCGTTTTACAGCATGTCAGTGATGCGGGTAAATTACAACCCATTGCTTATGCCTCCAGGTCACTTTCGCGGGCGGAGCGCGGGTACGATATGGTTGAGAAGGAGGCGTTCGCGTGCGTGTACGGTGTCAAAAAGATGCACCAATACCTTTTCGGGGCCAAGTTCGCGTTAGAAACCGACCACAAACCCCTCACGTCCCTGCTATCCGAGTGCAAGGCAATAAACGCCAACGCCTCGGCGCGCATTCAGCAGTGGGCACTCATGCTGGCGTCTTACGACTACACAATAAGGCACAGACCAGGCACAGACAACTGTGCCGACGCGCTTAGCAGGCTTCCCCTGGCGACCACTGAAGCGTCCGACGAATAGGACTGTGAGATGGTCATGGCAATCAATGCCTTTGAATCCACAGATTCGCCCATGACGACTAACCAAATCAGAGCCTGGACGACCAGCGACTCCACGTTATCCTTAGTCAAAAGATGTGTTTTAACTGGTGACTGGGCAGAGGTTCGCGATGCCTGCCCCGAGGAGATCAAACCTTTCCATAGGCGCATGCATGAACTATCGCTACAGGCAGACTGCCTGATGTGGGGCAGCCGAGTAGTTATGCCCTTGCGAGGCAGAGAGGCATTTGTCCGGGAGCTCCACCGCGAGCACCCGGGGATCGTCCTTATGAAGGCCATAGCCAGATCACACGTCTGGTGGCCTGGCATTGACGCGGACTTAGAGTTCTGCGTCCAGCGGTGCACCATTTGTGCCCAACTCAGTAATGCCCCCCTAAGCCCCTGGCACTGGCCCAACAAACCGTGGTCGCGGGTGCATGTAGACTATGCGGGCCCATTCATGGGCAAAATATTCCTCGTAGTCGTCGATGCATTTTCAAAATGGATCAAATGCACTATTTTAAACTCGAGCACCACCTCCACCACTGTGGAGAGCCTTAGAACCATGTTTGCAATGCACAGAATTCCTGACATATTGGTCGGTGATAATGGTCCATGCTTCACCAGCACAGAATTTCAAGATTTTATAGTTGACCACGGCATAAATCACGTTAAGACGGCACCGTTCAAGCCGGCCTCCAATGACCAGGCGGAGAGAGCAGTGCAAATCGTTAAACAAGGCATGCTAAAAATCCAAGGTCCCACGCTGCAGAGCCGCCTGTCACGACTGCTGCTGGCATACAGATCTCGTCCGCATTTGTTGACTGGGGTTCCCCCCGCGCAACTATTGATGAAACGGACCTTAAAAACTTGGCTCTCGTTAATCCTCCCAGACATGCATGAAATTGTTGAGGCAAAGCGCCGGAAGCTAACTGAGTACCATGACCGAAATTCAAGGGGAAGGTGGAATGAGATAGGGGACAAAGTGTTTGTACTAAATTATGGCAGGGGTCCCAATTTGGCTTGCAGGGACAGTAACAGGCAAGGAAGGAAACAGGCTACTGGTGGTACAAATGGACAATGGCCAAACCTGCCGGAGGCATGTAGAGCAAGTAAAAAGCAGATTCACCAACAACACTGCAGAACCAGAGGCAGACTACAATGTGGAACTCACACCACACCTGGTGGACAGACAGAGGGAACAACCTGAGGAAAGGGCAGTCTCAACAGACAGCCCAGGCGAGATACCAGCAATCATACTGAACGAAACAGACAGCCCAGGCGAGATACCAGCAATCACACCGAAAGAAAAACAGGCACCAAGGCAAACAACTGAACCACAACTAAGACGCTCCACGCGAGAGCGTAGACCACCTGAGAGACTGAATCTATAAAGACAATAAGACCTTGGGGGAGGGTGATGTCATGTATCTCACACTAATGTATATAACTGTATCTTACCATGCTATACATGACTGTAACTAGATATGACCTGTAACCACAAGCATACCTTACCACCAGGGGTGCATTTGCAGGAGACACTGCATACCTGTTCCACACAGGTATATAAAGGCAGGTCTCAGGCAAGTGCAGCACTTGAGAGCTGTGAAATAAAGGTGCAGGTCCAGAGTGACCTTGACTTCAGCATGTGCCGCATGTAAGTCTGTACTGCAGGGTCAGGACTTTACACATATGCTTATCTAACCTCCCCTTAAATGCATCTATACTATTCACTTCAACCACTCCCTGTTGTTGCGAGTTCCACATTCTCACCACTCTGGGTAAAGAAGTTTCTTCTGAAATCCCTGTTGGAACATTCTATTTTGGACACCTAGTATAAGTGTCAAGCAATCCCAAGGTCAGATGCAGAGTAAAGCCCATTTCACTCCCCTTCAACTCAAATAAGTAGCGCTATTGTACTCGGTTAACATTTTCCATTTCCCACTCCAGCCAACCTGCCTCCCCTATGAAATGAAAATTAAAAACTACAAATGTAGAAAAGATTAAATAAAAACAGAAAACAATGAAATTATACATTGCAGATCACTTTATTTTAAACTGGCCCGGAATTTGTGATGAGTAATAATAGCGAACGAACAGCCTTCGCTGTTATTGCCCCTTTGAAACTGCCTGTAACTTCAGGATGTAGCGCATGCGTATCCTAACGCAAAAAATCCTGAAGTTGTGGTCAGTCATTCACTGGCTGCGCTGTGCCCCGCGCCTCTCCATGGCCGATCATCAGTGTAATTAGTGAAATCAGGAAAACTCCGGAAACTTCAGCTCTTCCACGGTAATATCGCTGTTAAATAGCCCATTAAAAATTCTCTTTTGGATTAGATGTAACTGGGGTTTTAAGAGCGTTATGACAGATAACCAAACATTATGGCCCTGAAAAACTAATTTTAATTTTGTGCCGTGTCAATAATAAAATTTAAATTAAGAAATTCATTAAAAAATATATTTTTTTAAATGTTTGTTCATTATTTCAGGTTTAACTTTTCCCCATGTAAGAGCCCTAATCTTTGTTTTGCTCTCTGTAACATATTTAAAAAGTTAAAGTCAAAAGAGCTTACTCACTTCCTGATTCTTGGTCTGTGAAAATTCTGTATTGTGACTGGCTGCTTAGACAATTTATTGATGTCACAGCAGCTCGCCCATGAGATGCCCACTAAACTACGCTGATTTCAATTGCACGTTGGAAAAGCTGAACTGCATGCCACAGAGATCACAAGACCTTTGTGGGAAGCTTACTCGGGGCCAGCAGTGAACACCTTTGTTTTGTTGCTGAATGCAAATTACGGGCCAATTAAGTCAATTCATAATTGTCACTCTTGTTTTAACAGGGTATCTTCGTTACTAGAGTGCAACCTGATGGACCAGCATCCAACTTGTTACAGCCTGGAGACAAGATCCTTAAGGTGAGCTGGTTAGTTTAGAAATTCCAGTGGGAATAAGATTACCAATTTACTGGTGTGGGCCTATGCTACTAGGAACTCAGTTCACATAAGATTCCTACAGAAGGGCAACTTTTATTCCATCAGTTCAGGGTGGATTCAATTCCAGATCCCAAAGGAGAATGGAAATATGCTGAGCCATGACATCACCTAACTTTTAAGGCATATTTTCATCAGCTTGGAAACTTTTCAAATAGGTTGAAGATCAGGTTAGCTCATGACACAGGTTAGGCAAGTGGAGTAAGAGGTCAAATAGCTGAATGGATACCAAACTGCCAGGGTCAAGGATGTCACCGAGTGGCTGCAGGGCATTCTGGGGGTAGAGATTGAACAGCCAGAGGTTGTGGTCCATATCGGGACCAATGACATAGGTGGAAAGAGGGATGAGGTCCTGCAGGCAGAGTTTAGGGAGCTAGGAGAGAGATTAAAAAGCAGGACCTCAAAGGTAGTAACCTCCGGATTACTCCTGATGACATGAGCTCATGAGTATAGATATAGGAGGATAGAGCAGATGAATACGTGGCTGGATAGATGGTGCAGGAGGGAGGGCTTTAGATTCCAGAGGCATTGGGACCGCTTCTGGGGGAGGTGGGACCTGTACAAGCCAGACGGGTTGCACCTCAAAAGAGCTGGGACCAATATCCTCACTGGGGGCCTGGGAGGGGACATTGCTAGTGCTGTTGGGGAGGGTTTATACTAGCTTGGCAGGGGGATGGGAACCTGAGAATAGATTCAGTACGGAGGGGAGTAAAGCTGGAATAAGAAAGCAAAAATGTAGAACATGAGTTTGAAGGACAGAGGAAACAAGCAGGAAGAAAGGGTAAAAAAACAAATTTAAAAGCTTTTTGTTTAAATGCATGTAGCATTTGTAACAAAATAGATAAGTTGACAGCACAAATAGATACAAATGGGTATGATCTAATAGCCATTACAGAGACGTAGTTGCAAGGTGACCAGGACTGGGAACTAAATATTATGGGATATTTGACAATTCGGAAGGACAGACAAAAAGGAAAAGGAGGTGGGGTAGCAATAAAGGATGGGATCAGTGTGTTAATGAGAAACGATATTGGCTCAGAGGATAAAGATGTTGAATCAGTTTGGGCAGAGATAAGGAATAATAAAAGGGAAAAAGTTATTGGTGGGCGTAGTCTATAAGCCCCCTAACACTGGTGGATGGAGTATAAATCAAGAAATAATGGAGGCTTGTAATAAAGAAGCGGCAATAATCATGGGTGATTTTAACCTTCATATTGATTGGACAAAACAAATTGGCCAGGGTAACCTTGAGGAGTTCATATTGTATCCGGGATAGTTTCCTTGAACAGTACTTTGAGGAACTAACCAGGGAGCAGGCTATCTTACATCTAGTACTGTGTAATGAGGCAGGATTAATAAATGATCTCATAGTAAAAGATCCTCTAGGAATGAGTGACCACAATATGGTTGAATTTCAAATTCAGTTGGAGGGTGAGAAAGTTGGTTCTCAAACTGGGGTCCTCAGCTTAAATAAAGGAGACTACAAAGGTATGAAGGCAGAGTTGGCTAAAGTGGACTGGGAAAGTAGATTAAAGTATGGGACGGTTAATGAGCAGTGGCAGACATTTAAGGAGATATTTCACAACTCGCAACAAAAATATATCCCAATGAGAAGGAAAGACTGTAAGAGAAGGGATAACCATCAGTGGCTAACTGAGGAAATAAGGGAGGGCATCAAATTGAAAACAAAAGCATACAATGTAGCCAAGACTAGTGGGAGGTCAGAGGATTGGGAAATTTTTAAGAGCCAGCAGAGAACGCCAAAAAAAAATGATTGAGAGGGAAGATTGATTATGAAAGTAAACTAGCACAAAATATAAAAACCAATAGTAAGAGTTTCTACAGGTACATAAAAAGGAAAAGAGTGGCTAAAGTAAATGTTGGTCCCCTGGAGGATGAGACTGGGGAATTACTAATAGAGAACAGGGAAATGGCAGAGATGTTGAACAAATATTTTGTGTCGGTCTTCACGGTAGAAGACAGTAAAAACATTCCAATAGTGGATAATCAAGGGGCTATAAGGAGGGAGGAACTTAATACAATCACTATCACTAATGAAGTAGTACGAGGTAAAATAATGGGACTAAAGGCAGACAAGTCCCTTGGACCTGATGGCTTACATCCTAGGGTCTTAAGTGAAGTGGCTGCAGAGATAGTATATGCTTTGATTGTAATCTACCAAAATTCCCTGGATTCTGGGGCGGTCCCAGCAGATTGGAAAACCGTAAAAAAGGAGGCAGACAAAAAGCAGGGAACTATAGACCAGTTAACCTAACATCTGTTATTGGGAAAATGCTGGAATCCATTATTAAGGAAGCAGTAGCAGGACATTTGAAAAAGCATGATTCAATCAAGCAGAGTCAGCATGGTTTTATGAAAGGGAAATCATGTTTGACAAATTTGCTGGAGTTCTTTGATGTAACGAGCAGGGTAGATAAAGGGGAACCAGTGGATGTGGTGTTGCATCTTTAGATGCTCTAACAATGACTCCACGAGGCAGTGTGTTGTACTTGAACTGTAGTGACCTTAGTCCTTTATTAGTTAACTCCAGAGTGAGGATCACACCTGGTGGCCTGCCTTTTATACTAGGCCAGGCACACCTGTACAGATAACCCATGAGTCTCCCATTGCTGTGCCCTCTGGTGGTACACCTTGATATAGTACCAACAGTAGCCATGTAGAATACATGACATGCGGTGTCTTTGGATTTCTAGAAGGCATTCGATAAGGTGCCACATAAGAGGTTACTGCACAAGATAAAAGCTCACTGGGTTGGGGGTAATATATTAGCATGAATAGTGGATTGGTTAACCAACAGAAAAGAGAGAGTGACTAGTGGGGTGCCGCAGGGATCAGTGCTGGATCCTCAACCATTTATAATCTATATTAATGACTTGGATGAAGTGACCGAGTGTAATGTAGCCAGGTTTGCTAATGATACAAAGCTGGGTGGGAAAGCAAATTGTGAGGAGGACACAATAAATCTGCAAAGGGATATAGACAGGCTAAGTGAGTGGGCAAAAATGTGGCAGATGGAGTACAATGTGGAAAAATGTGAAGTTATCCACTTTGGCAGAAATAATAGAAAAGCAGATTATAATTTAAATGGAGAAAAATTGCAAAGTGCTGCAGTACAGAGAGACCTGGGGGTCCTTGTGCATGAAACACAAAAAGTTAGTGTGCAGGTATAGCAAGTAATCAGGAAGGCAAGTGGAATATTGGCCTTTATTGCAAAGGGGATAGAGTATGAAAGCAGAGAAGTCCTGCTACAATTGTACAGGGTATTGGTGAGGCCACACCTGGAGTACTGCGTACAGTTTTGGTCTCCTTATTTAAGGAAGGATATACTTGCATTGGAGGCTGTTCAGAGAAGGTTCACTAGGTTGATTCCGGAGATGAGGGGGTTGACTTATGAGGATACGTTGAGTTGGTTGGGTCTATACACATTGGAGTTCAGAAGAATGAGAGGTGATCTTATTGAAACTTAGAAGATAATGAGAGGGCTCGACAAGGTGGATGCAGAGACGATATTTCCACTCATAGGGGAAACTAAAACAAGGGCACGTAGTCTTAGAATAAGGGACCGCCCATTTAAAACTGGGATGAGGAGAAATTTCTTTGAATGGCGAAGCAGGCTCGATAAGGCCAAATGACGTACTCCTGCTCCTATTTCTTATGTTCTTATGAACAAGTTTTTTCATTATTAAGAAGACTTAGAGCTCTTTAAAATTATGAATGGGTTGAACAGGGTAGATGTGGAGAGAATGTTTCCACTTGTGGGAGAATCCAAAACTAAGAGCCATAAATACTTATAAATCCAATAGGGAAATAAGGAAAAATTTCTTTACTCAGAGAATGGTTAGAATGTGGAACTCACTACCACAGGAAGTGGTTGAGGCAAATAGCTTAGATGCTTTCAAAAGGAAACTAGACGAGTACACAAGAGAAAAGGGAATAGAAAGATATGCTGAAAGACGTGCCAGTTGGAATGGGAGTAGACTTGTGAGGAGTATAAACACCAGTACGGACTAGTTGGGCCAAATGGCCTGTTTCTGTGCTGTATATACTATGTAATTCTATGTATAATTAGAACAGGCCAAATTACATTTGATTACATGAGGCAATATCTTACCTATTTTTTTTTTTTAAATGTTCCACAATTATGCCATTAAATATACATCCCTGTTTGCATAACACTTTGGAAGCCCTTTAACTACACAATTTGCCTGATCTTCCCTTTAATTGAGATGTAAAATCAAGACTCCCATCTGCCTTTACTGAAGGATCAGGTGAATATTATTTGAAGAATAAGAATCTTTTAGTCTTCTGACCAGCCTTAACCAACACCAGAAATAGTAGATTAAATTGTCATTCATTTCATTGCTGTTTGAGGGATCTTGTGTACAAAATATCTGCTGCATTTTTTTAATTCATTCTGGGACGTGGGCATTGCTGGCAAGGCCAGCATTTATTGTCCATCCCTTATGACCTTGAGAAGATGGTAGTGAGCTGCCTTCTTGAACTATAGCTCGAGTGGTGAAGGTACTCCTACAGTGCTGTTGGTGAGTGAGTTTTAAGATTTTGACCCAGTGACGATGAAGGAATGGCGATGTATTTCCAAGTCAGGATGATATGTAACTTGGGAGGGGAACTTGCAGGTGATGGTGCTCAAATGTGCTGCTCCCCTTGTCCTTCTAGGTGTAGAGGTTATGGGTTTGGGAGGTGCTGCCGAAGAAGTTGTGGCGAGTTGCTGCACTGCATCTTATACAAGGTACACACTGCAGACACATTGTACTGGTGGTGGAGGGAGTGAATGTTGAAGGTGGTAGATGGGGTGCCAATTAAGCGGGATGCTTTGTCCTGGATGGTATCGACCTTCTTGAGTGCTGTTGGAGCTGCACTCATCCAGGCAGGCGGCGAGTATTCCATCACACTTCTGACAAGTACCTTTTAGATGGTGGAAAGGCTTTGGAGAGTCAGGAGGTGAGACACTCGCCGCAGAATACCCATCCTCTGATCTGCTCTTCTGGCCACTGTATTTATGTGACTCGTCCAGTTCAGTTTCTGGTCAACGGAAACCTCCAGGATGTTGATGGTGGGGGATTCGATGATGGTAATGCCGTTGAATATCATGGGCAGTGGATAGACTCTCGCTTGTTGGAGATGGTCATTGCCTGGCACTTGTGTGGTGCGAATGTTACTCGCCACTTATCAACCCAAGCCTGAATGTCGTCCAGGTCTTGCTGCATGCGAGCATGGACTGCTTCATTTTCTGAGGAGTTGTGAATGGAACTGAACACTGTGCAAGTATCAGTGAACATCACCACTTCTGACCTAATGATGGTGGGAAGGTAATTGATGAAGCAGCTGAAGATGGTTGAGCCTAGGACACTGCCCTGAGGAACACCTGCAGCAATGTCCTGGGGCTGGGATGATTGACCACCAACAACCACCTTCCTTTGTGCTAGGTAAAACTCCAGCCAATGGTTTTACCATTGACTTCAATTTTACTGGGGCTCCTTGATGTCACACTTGATCAAATGCTGCCCTGATGTCGAGTGCAGTCACTCTCATCTCACCTCTGGAATTTAGCTCTTTTGTCCATGTTTGGACCAAGGCTGGAATGAAGTCTGAAGCCGAGTGGTCTTGGTGGAACCCAAACTGAGCATTGGTGAGCAGGTTATTGGTGAGTAAGTGCCATTTGATAGCATTGTCGATGATACTTTCCATCACTTTGCTGATGATTGAGAGAAGACTGATGGGGCGGTAATTGGCCGGATACGATTTGTCCTGCTTTTTGTGGGCAGGACATACCTGGACACATTTCCACATTGTTGGATAGATGCCAGTGTTGTAGCTGTACTGGAACAGCTTGGCTAGAGGTGCAGCTGGCTCTGGAGCATAAGTCTTCAGCACGACAGCCCGGATGTTGTCAGGTCCCATAGCCTTTGCTGTATCCAGTGCACTCAGCCATTTCTTGACATCACGTGGAGTGAATCAAAATTAGCTGAAGACTGGCTTCTGTGATGATGGGAACGTCAGGAGGAGGCCGATATGGATCATCCACTCACCACTTCTGACTTAAAATGGTTGCAAACGCTTCTACCTTGTGTTTTGCACTGCATGCTGGACTACGCCATCATTGAGGATGGTGATATTCATGGAGTCTGCTCCTCCCATTAGTTGTTTAATTGTCCACCACCATTCACGACTGGACGTGGCAGGACTGCAGAGCATTGATCTAATCGGTTGATTGTGGGATCGCTTAGCTGTTTGTAGCATGCTGCTTCCGCTGTTTAGCATGCATGTTAGTCCTGTGCTGTAGCTTCCCCAGATTGATGCCTCATTTTTAGGTACATCTGGGCTACTCCTGACATGCTCTTCTACACTCCTCATAGAACCAGAGTTGGTCCCCTGGATTGATGGTAATGGTAGAGTGAGGGATATGCCGGATCATGTAGTTACAGATTGTGATGGAATACAATTCTGCTGCTAGCCCACAGCGCCTCATGAATGTCCAGTTTTGAGCTGCTAGATCTGTTCTGAATCTATCCCATTTAGCACAGTGGTAGTACCACACAACACAATCAAGGGTGTCTTCAGTGTGAAGGCGAGACTTTGTCTGCACAAGGACAGTGCTTGGTGATCAAAGCTGCCAATGCTGTTATGGACAGATGTATTTGCGACAGGTACATTGGTAAGGACAAGTTTTTCCCTTGTCTTGGTACTCTCACCACCTGCCGCAGGCCCAGTCTGGCAGCTATGTCCCTCAGGACTCGGCCAGCTCGGTCAGTACTGGTGCTACAGAGCCACTCTTGGTGATGGACATTTAAGTCCCCCATCCAGAGTACATTCTGTGCCCTTGCAACGCTCAGTGCTTCTTTCAAGTGCTGTTCAACATGGAGGAGTACTGATTCATCAGGTGAACGGGAGCAGTAGGTGGTAATCAGCAGGAGGTTTTGTTGCCTATGCTTGACCTGAAGTCATGAGACCTCATGGGGTCCGGAGTCAATGTTGAGGACTCCCAGGGCCACTCCCTCCCGACTGTATACCACTGTGCCACAACCCCAGATGGGTCTGTTCTGTTGGTGGGACAGGACATACCCAGGGATGGTGATGGAGGAGTCTGGGACATTGGTGGAAGGCATGATTCTGAGAGTATGACTATGTCAGGCAACAGCTTGACTAGTCTGTGGGACAGCTCTTCCAATTTACTTACATAACTGTCGATGTAATTCAAAATATATAAGATTTGACACATTTCTCAGAGACATGACAGGTGCTAAATGAATGCAAGTCTTTACTTCCACTTGATGAGTCCACTTTACAAAGTTAAGTTCATCTTATAGGAGCTGGCTGCAGATTGAGCAAAGTGATAGGAGGAGTTGTCAACTGTTACAAGTAGCACTTACTCACCAATAACCTGTTCAGTTTGGGTTCCGCTAGGACCACTCAACTCCAGACCTCGTTACATCCTTGGTTCAAACATGGACCCAAGCTGAAATCCAGAGATTAAGTGAGGGACTGGTCACGATATCAAGGCAGCATTCAACCAAGTGTGGCACCAAAGGGCTCTAATCAAACTGAAGTCAATGGGGATCAGGGGAAAACTCTCCCTGGCTGGTGTCATATCTGGCACAAACGAAGATGGTCATGGTTATTGAGAGGCCAATCAATTCAGCCCCAGGACATTGCTGCAGGAGGTTTCTTCGACAGCACTTCCCAAACCCACAACCTCCACCAACTGGAAGGACAAGGGTAGCAGATGTAAGGGAACACCATCACGTCAAAATTCCCCTTCAAGTCACGCACCATCCCAACTTGGACATCTATCACTGTAATTTCATCGTCATTGAGTTAAAATCCTGGAACTCCCTGCCAACCAGCATTGTTACCACAAGGACTGCAGCAGTTCAAGAAGACAGCTCACCACCATCTTCATAAAGGCAGCTAGAGATGGCAAGTAAATGCCATGCTTTGTCGGTGATGCCCATATCCTCAGAATTAATTTAAAAAATAGCAGAGCTACTGTAAATATTAAAGAAAATATTAGCAGATGTGCACATTTGTCATATCCTCTTTGCTTAATTTTCAAACAGCACAAAAAATTATGAAAATTGCATGTAAAAATCAAAGATTACATGCATCCTATAATGAGGACTGAGTGGCACACGGTTATCACCACTGCCCAGAATGAAGGGGTAACTAAAAGTCCATTGTGAAATGAATTTGGAGGGCTTTAACCCAGCTAAGTGTGAGCCAGCACCACTGCCCCCAATTGGCAAATTCACTTGAGGCCATAAGAATGAATGGTGTAGAAAATGTCATTGTATTGCATTAGAGGGTATGCTTTTAAGGGTGAGGGCAAATCGTTGTAGCAAAATTGAGGGAGCTTTACCCTACATTTAATCTGTACTGTATCAAACCTGGAGGAATTTAATCATAAAACCAAATGCAAATAATGGGTAAGGACATAAATAGTTGCAGGAGTAGGTCATTCGGCCCTTTGAGCATGCTGCCCCATTCAATAAGATCCTGGCTGATCTTCAACCTCACCTCTACATTTCCGCAATATCCCCATATCCCTTGATTTCCTTAGTATCCAAAAAACTATCGATCTTTGTCCTGAATATACTCAACGACTGAGCATCCACAGCCCTCTGGGGTAGAGTATTGGAAAGATTCAGTGAAGAAATTTCTCCTCATCTCAGTCCTAAATGGCCGACCCCTTATTCTAAGACTCCCCAGTCAGGGAAAACATCCTCCCACATCCTGTCAAGCCCCTTAAGAATTTTGTTTCAATTAGGTCACCTTTCATTCTTCTAAACTCTAACAAATAGAGGCCTACTCAATCTCTCTTCATAGAATAATCCCCGCAGCCCAGAAATCAGTCTAGTGAACCTTCATTGCACTCCCTCTACGTCAAGTATACTCCAGGGCCAGATTTTCGGCTTTCGGGGTTTTTCGGCGAAAACTGTAACGATACATGAAACTTACTGTTTTTGCTGCACTACCATTTTTAGCCCGAACTTTCGGCCTTGGGCACATCGGTAAAGGAGGCATTGCACAAGCATTTGCGGCGCAAACCGCGAGTTTCAGCAACTTTACTCCGGGGTCGTGAGCGCTGCGAGAGACGGAAAAACAAAAACAAAATTTACAAGATCCTTACCTATCGAATCGCTGGGAAAAAAAAGTTAAAAAATGAAAACTTTAACTTACCTTTTTTGCAGGTTTTCATACTTACCGCTGCTGACAGCTGCACCGACAGGTTTGACCTGTCGCTCCTCTGCGCGGCGTACGGGTCGGGAGAGTGCCGAAAGTCTGACGCAAATGCAATCTGTGTCGTTGCACGTCGGCGCACCTCTCCCCGGCGGTACTTGGAAGCGCCGTCGTAAACAGGTACCCGAGCATCCCTCCCAGGCTTTGCGACCGGGTTTTCGCCACGGAGGGTCAAATCGCAATACAAACCCGGTCGCAAACATGCCGAAAATCCAGCCGCAGGTGTGGTCTCACCAAGGCCCTATATAATTGCAGTAAGACTTCTTTAATCTTGTACTCCAATCCCTTTGGAATAATGGCTAACATACCATTTGCTTTCCTAATTGCTTGCTACACCTACATGTTAACTCTGTGATTAGTGTACAAGGATACCCAGGTCCCTCTGAATTTCAACATTTCCCAGCCTCTCAACTTTAAAAAAAATATTCTTTTTTATTTTTTTGACCAAAGTGGATAACTTCACATTTCTTCACATGATATTCCATCTGCCATGTTCTTGTCCACTCACTCAACCTGTCTATATCCCTTTGCAGTCTGTGTGTCCTCCTCACAACTTACTTGTCCACCTAGCTTTGTTTTGTCAGCAAACTTGGAGACATTACAATCGATCCCCTCATCTAAGTCATTGATATAGATTGTATTTAACGGAGGCCCAAGGCTCACTAGTTACAGCCTGCCAACCTGAAAATGTCCATAAATGTTGTAATCCCCAGTTAACATCATTTATCATCATGATCACTGAAAACGCAATATAGATTATGGAAAGTCTCTTTCGTTATTCTTGATAAATATATGTAATTTTCCTTTGTATAGGCCAATGGACACAACTTTATACACATGGAACATGAGAAGGCAGTCTCGCTTCTTAAGAATTTCCAGAACACAGTGGATCTGATCATCCAACGTGAGATTCCAACCTAGAACTTTACTGATTTTTCTGTAGAAAAATGTTTAACATAAAATTAAAATCCTTTACTGCAGCTTCCTGTGTGAGGAAAGCCAGGCAATTTTTTTCCAATTTTTTTTGCCAATTGCTGGACCAATGGCAACACTTGTGCCAAACTTATTACTAAGATATTTATCTGCCAGTATTACAATGTTTAGTATTTTATCTTCACAAATTTATCATTTGAGATTGGTGTTTATGTGGTGACTTTACATCCTGTCAGCTAGAGGCTGTGAAATGGCAGGTCATTTGGTGCAAATATATATATAATCATTCATTCTCAGAGTGGGTTTTTGTTAAATACCTGAGCACCAAAAGCACATACGCTCTTTAGGAATTGCACCACCATTAAACACTGCCTCAAACTTGTATATGCCTTTTTTTGTAAAAAGCAAAAATGCATCAACAAATGCAGTAAATTGTGTACTGACAAATTTAAAGCTATTTTCTTATCAATTAATATCTGAAAGAGAATTTGGGCATGAAGGAGGGTTCAACAAATGATGTTATCTGTTCCATGAAAACCAATCCAAAAATGGCTAAGGTAGGAATTATAAGATGCATTAATGAGACAAAAAAAGCATCCTCCTGGCTTTTCTATTGCTTTTCTTTATAAGAAATACTTAAAATGGAAGGGAAGTGAGGGCTAAGGAAAATTGATTTTTGTTCAAGGTACTACATTGTTTTTTCAAAAATACTATTGGTAAAAATGTGTTTAAAAATAAAAACACTTTTTAATCAATATATTATTCATAAGCAATGGGTTTAATTCTAAACAAAAATTTACCGCATTAAATTTTCCTCCCCTTTAACATTTATGAGAGTTGAACTTAAGCTGCGTGTGTGCTATACAAAACAAACCTGGCACCATAACCCGTCAAGATCCACCATGCTCACAGGTGTATACACCACTACAATTGACATATGCACAGCCCAACACCAGAACTGAAAATGTAGCCCTATCCCTATAGGTTTTCACTATAAATGTAACATAAGCAAAAGCTTGCCCTGACCCTGCAACTGCCCTTTGATATGGTCTGTATACCTCCAGGGAAGAGCGAGCGCCAGCGCAGTCTCAAGTTTGCCTCATTTCTCTGTGGTTGGATTTAAACAGTCAACAGATATATAAATGATAATAGCCCATAGACTGAGTTCACTGGAACCATTCTGGGCTCTTTTGGCAGGAGCAGACAATGACAGAGACAGTATGCTTTGTAGAGTAAAGATATATTTGGCGGTTATGTTAGTTATATGTTGTGCCTCAAGCATGTTACTATAAATATTGCATCCATTCTCTTTCATTTTACTTTAAAAATACCTTTGCTAACAGGTTCTGGTCAGTGAATGTTCCTTTGAATTTATAATGATGGGAGAATCCATTAACCCGTTGAGAGTTGGAGTGTCATTTTACATACCATGTTGTTTGATACTATATGTTTCTTTATTTCTGCTGTATTATTCAATTATAGAAATAATGTTCTGATTTCAGCAGATGACTTAGAATTTTGCAAGTTGTGAAAGTTAGTGCTCAAAGGGATTAAACATGGATGATCCATACATTTTGCAGAGCTTTGCAGCTCAATACACAATTGAAATTCTAATTAAACTTTTTGACAAGTGCCAATTTATATTGTAGTACCTGAGATTTAATAACAAATGTGAAATTTTGTGAGAGAGAAATGTAACAATTTTTAAAACAACTCCTCCAGCAGGTTAGAACAGGATTAGTGACAGGAAACTGGAGAAGTTTATTTATAGTGTATCTATCAAGTATTCCCTATGTAAATCACTCACTTTATAATCTATTAAAATGAATGAATATATACAGTCAGATAGTATGATATGCAAAATATGTTGCAAAACAAACTCAAAATTAACTCTTCCAGCAACTCCCATTGCCATGGGCAACTAGTTTTGTAAATTTTCAGCTTACATATTGAGACACTGAAATGAACATTATTATGGTAATAAAAATACTCAAAAATAGCTTTATTACTGTAATATTAAGCCAATACGATTAAATTAAATACTAAGCGCACAATTTAAGTAAAACATTTATATTTTTGCCTTGTTGCCACTTTTTCCGCACATTCGCCATCTGTTCTCATTTTATTCTTTTAAAACTGACATGTACCATTTATTAAACCGAATATAATCCATCCTATCCTAAAAGATTTAAATATTTTATATGTCTTTATTCTGGCTCCCATTCTTCATTTTGGCAACGAGGTAATTTATTAATGTGCCAGAAGACTTGTAACCTGACAGTGCCTGGACAAATAAAAAGAAAATTGGAGAGGGAGGGGTATTAAAATGCGATTTTCCAAGAATTAAAATAAAATCAATCTATATAGTTGAGAACGAAATGCAGTCGTATTTAGTTTTTCCACATTACCAACCTAGTGTGCAATATTGTCTTCAATATATGAAGCTCCTGTATCTTCAGAATTCCACCATTACTACGGTGAAGTGATTCATCGATATTGGAACATCTTTTTTTATTCAGTCCCCACCTACACATGTTCTAATAAATCTAGTATCTCTGGCTTTTTATTTTGCTTTTGCCAATTTTCCTCCCCTCTTCTGAAGATGTAACGGGCTCAAGTCCTCCATCTCTATTTTATTAATGTACTGTACACCAAAATGCATTTCTTTATAAGGTTAAAATTATGCTAAAATGTGATAAATGCCCTCAAAAGTTAGTCAAAATTAATTGCCTCAAAATACTTTTTGTTTTTCAAGATATGTTGAAACAAAGTATAATTTGAAGCATCTCAATTACTTTTGTTGTTTATAGCTGTGACTGAACAATGGTGTCTTTTGTTATTCCACATTCCCTTTTATGCTCTAATATAAAGTTCTTTCTTCCTGTTTAAATTCTGCAGTTGTTAATCACCAACTTCTAACTAAAAGCCAAAATTCCAACCAATATCTTGCTTGGTGGCTATTCTGAGGAATGTTGCGACACTACACCATGGAGCAATGGGATATTTTCTGTGCCCGTGACTCTTCACATGGTGAACTCCAAATTTCAATCATACCATAATTGGTCATTGGAAAATGGAGGCAAGGTACTTCCCCACAGGAAGAGTGGAAATAAAATTAAATGATCAATTTGTACAAGTAGATTTTTTTCACTTGCTGTTTGGAAGCTAGGATAAGATGGCCTTCAAATAGCAGCCTCTTCCTGGAGTAAGGAAAGAGAAGGGAACAGTACTGAATTCTATCTCGGTCAACATCCCATAGCTGGGCAGGGCATGAATGGAGTTCCCAAAGTGGGTGAGGCAGCGCATCTATTGAGGACCATGGATAAAGGGGAGTCAGGAGGCAAATGACTCATGGGTCATATCACGAGTACTACTGGTTTAGGTATTACAGAGCAGGTTGCATTGTAACAATGAACCCTTATATAAATGCAGCTTTGTTGATGTACAAGAAAAATTGCCACTTTTGTATGCGTCAAAATTCATGAGAAAAAATTATGGTAAAGTTTAGTCTCTAACTGCAGTATTTTGTAAATAACGGTCAACAATGACATTAAATAACTTTTAATCACTTAGATTGTGAATGTAAACATCTGCTTCTGCAGTCAAAAATATTTTACTGGACTTGAAAGCTGCTTTGTTTATGTGCAAAAAGAAAAAAAACTTTACAAGATTTTACAGTTTTTAGTTTCAGACTATAGTGGAGTTGACAAACTTGTTTGTTCAAATGCACATGCAAGTCTAATCCTTCCAATTTTATTTATGTATTGACACTATTTTATTGGTACAGTGTATATTCTGTGTTCAGAATGCATTTTGCAGATTCTGTATGTATATATTTGGAGAAATTTTACCAGAGATTAAAAGAAACCAAGTTACTCATTTCCAATGTGGGTGCAAAGTATAACAGAGCTATTTTTCGGCTTTGAAATTCTGGGATTTTTTTCTGTATTAAAAAAAGTGTTTGAATAATGTATGAAGTCTCTTTAATGAACAAATGTTAATTTAAATTGTCACACACTTGTAAATAATTCCTCTTACTAAATGGATTTATCATGCCAATGCTGTATTGCATAAGCCTCATTAATGAATTTCACAGTCTGTTTTTTTAACTCCCAATTTTTAGGTTGAATTAATGAATTCTTAATGTACTAATGCTATCATCAAAATATAAAGCTGTGTTAATGATTTGCATTTCTGGAGCAGCTAATAGTGATTTTTGTTTATTGTCAAATCACATCAGAATTGATAGTTTTCATAAGAACAAAAATTCTGGTCCAGGCTTGAAGCTGTCTTGGGAAGGGGTGAGGAGGCGATGAGCCAGAAAAACCATTTGTCACTTCTGCCAAACAACAAAATTTTCTGACACAAAGTGTATCATTGCCCTTATCCAATAGCTGTCGTTAAATGGTATGGTACTAAGCACTACAGACCATGAAGTTTGCACATTTGATCCCCAAGTTTGTGTCTGAGATTACCTAATCTCAGCCAGACCAGTGTTGGGGTTCTACAATAGCCTTCAACGTCCTTTGCCCGACCCCCCCCCCCCCTCCCCCACAATAAAAAAATACTAGCCAGAATTTCTGTCTTGATCCTGAAATCAGTTTACTCTGTAGACCAAGGATCAAAGTGGAGACTTTTCTGGTAAATATGGCTCAAAACTACACCACGTGATGCATTTACGCAAACTATTAGTATAATTCAATATTGTAGTCTTTAATGTCAATTATATCAGGACAGAACACTAGTATGAAAAACAAATATTTTCTTCAATACTTAAATCCCTAAAAAAAATTAATTTAAATCATAAAAGTATATACAGCCACAAAAATTACATTGTAATGAAATTGCAGTTGAAATGAGACTCAGTGATAGTTTATTTATTCTGATATGTTTGGCATGCATAATTTCAACATAAGAGCACAATTTACAAAAAGGTGCAGAAAACAAAGTTGCTGTTTCAGAACAAAAAACGTTTTTAATAAATCAAACAATTGCATAACCTGATAGCATTAATTATAATTTCTAATGCAATACAAAGTACAGCTACATAAGAAAATTGTCACCAGTCACCTCCAAACCTAAAGATAGTAATGGACCGGATTTTGTGATCAGCGAAGTGAAGGCATCGTCGCTGACCTCAAAGAAAGCAGCCCGCAGCGATCTTTGTGGCATGTATTTCCCTTTCCCAGTGTTAATTTCATTCTGGTGCCATGTATAGGGGATTGCCGGCATCCAGCAGTGATCAGTGATATCAAGCAGGTTAAGCAGCTAATCACATTGAAGAATGGCAAACCAGGAAGTATAAAGCACTGATTATCCTTCACTTTTTAATCATTTTACATCGAGCAAAATAATGATTGAAACATACACATGGGATTCAGGTAGAAGCGGAAATATCAAACAAACTGTAAAAAATAATTCATTTAAAAATCAATGGGAATTTATTTTTAATCATAATGGAGAAATTTTATGTGCCACAAATATAAAATTTGTTTTTCAGAACCAGAGAAGTTGTTCAGCAGTAATTATGACTTAGTATGCCGTTAAAAATCCAGTTACCTCATTCAACAAGGTTCAAGTTTTTCAGGGTTTTTTTTTTTTTACAGTGAGATTAGATGGTAAAAAGTGGAAGTTCACATCAATTCAAGTGACTTGTAAGATTTCCATCTGTGAGGACTTCAACAGCGCACCCTGTAGAGGAGCAGGCAAATCACCAACAACAATTTCTGGATTTCCGCATTTACCAGATACACTAACAGTGAGGTACCAGATACACTAACAGTGAGGTACCAGATACACTAACAGTGAGGTACCAGATACACTAACAGCGAGGTACCAGATACACTAACAGCGAGGTACCAGATACACTAACAGCGAGGTACCAGATACACTAACAGCGAGGTACCAGATACACTAACAGTGAGGTACCAGATACACTAACAGCGAGGTACCAGATGTTGCTGTTAGTTTTACAGAGTAATGACGGCAAATACTGACAGTCCGGGCCACCATTTTTTGAGGAATGGCAAGGATCAATACAGTAGTTTGGATGATATTAAACTTTTCCAATTTCCCATTAAAACAGGCATTAGGTGGACTGGAATATACCTGTAAGTCGATGAATCAAGCAACACTTACAGTTTTTATAACTAAAATATTAGGTTTCCAATAATATTTAAGAAACACTGGTAAGTTTACAAAAATCATCTGGCAATATCACTACACTAGGGTGTGTTCAAGAAAGGCTTGGTCCCTGGAACAGTATTCATAATTCTGCTACAAAGCTGGCATGTTGGACAGAAGAGTTTCAAGCCTTTTCAATAACAAGAAAAAATCATTGTTACTGCCATACCGCACTGTGCCAAGCAAGACCATTCTTTTACTGCACTTTTCATAGGATTCTGATCAACATCCTCAACTGAAGCCAGTGTGAATAACTGAACTCAAGCACAGTTTTGCAACCAATGTTCCTTCGAATTTTTTTTTCTGGCATGATCCTTTTAAATTTGTCCAGCCAAATTTTGCGCATGCGCAGTTTTTACAATACAAAAGAAGGCGAGCGGCCTGCACGGGACCTCGCTAACACTACACATTCGCATGGCCGCGCACCTTTGAGGAACATTAGTTCACACCTAGAGTTCAGTTGTTGAATTTCACAAACATCCAAAAGGTACAAATCATTCTCATTTAGAATTCTGCTCCAGGATAGTGTAGGCATATCACCACAAATAAAGTACCACAGTACAGTAGGAATGTCAGAGTTTACAGTAACAGGTATTTTTTAGATGTGAAGTGAATGTGAAATAGGCTTGCCGTTTTCAAAAAAAATTTACTTCTATAAGACAACATTCATTTTTGAATACCAGCTAATGTAGCTAGTTGAATTGCCAAGATGCACCCAAAATTGATGTAAGCAACATAAATCACACCAACATTTTTATTCTATGTTTTCAACTCTTGCTCGGTCATGGTTCAGTGGACACTGGCAGCCTTCTCCCATGGGAGGCACAACATCTACTTCCTTGGCTGAGATATGCATACTAAGCCCAGACTGGGGATTGAACCCAAGACTTTTAAGTCCAAAGTTAAAGAAATTCAGTAGAACAGCACTGAATTTTATAGTCAAAAATGACAGCTAACCCTTTAAGGTTTACAATGGAATATTTTGTATCAAATTTAAAAATAAGATTATTTCTCTTTATTCAAACTTTCCTACAAGTTAATCACTCTGTGGGTCTATGTTTTCAACAACAGAGAAGTATTTTCTCCTTTCAACCCTTTTCCCCCTGAACACTGACTCCTTTACTGGATGCAGGTCTCCCTTTAGTATTTATACGAGAGCCTGGAGGACAGTGAGTGTTACTAAGCTATTCAGTCGCATAGGACATCAAAGCTAAGCCCAATTATGTCCTCACCATATGTTCATACAACTATATGCAGTTCTAGTAGGACCCACTAGATAGCAATCAGGAGCAGGAAGCCTGGTCCTCCTAACCTGGGGCAGTGCAGCCAACTGTTGCACCTCTGCTTCCATCCTTACACAGATCACTGAACTCAGCACAGACTAGGGAATGAACTTGGAGCGTTCCTGGTCTTTGTGGCTCAGAAATGATAACGTTACTTTTAGCTATTGGAAAACTGAAAAGTACAGTCAGATTCAATACACAATATCTGATTTTTTTAATGTTAAAACTGGATTTTAAAGGCTTTAAAAAAATTGACAGCAGGGTTCACAAAAAAGCAGAGTCCCACTGATTAGAAAATTTGCACACACATGTCACAAGTGGTTTATCCGAAACAAACCATCTGTCCTAATGCATTTTCCATTTATACAAACACATCTGGCTCATTTAAAAAAAAAAATTTAAATACGTTTATACAAATTTCAACGAATAACTGCCCAACACAGATCCAGTAAGGAATTATAGATTGAAACGATATGTAATGTGAAGCATCCAAAACAACACAAATACAGCAAAAGAAAAAACTTTGAATCACAAAAAAATTTAGAACAGAGCATATTTCAAAACTGGTATTCCCCAGCCAGATTTACATAGGAATGAGGCATAAAATATTTCAGGAGTGCAATGTACAAAAAAAATAGAAACACTTCTGTTCTGATAGTTTCAGAAAAAAGTTCAGAGAATAGTTCAGAGGAGGCATAAACCAGCAATATACATGTGCTACATTAAAATGATTCAATCATGTGCTGTAGTCAAGTACACTTATCATTTTGGCATGCAATGCAAATGTGTTGAGAAGTTATACCCATGTTCAACAAAAGGTGATAGCCAGACAATAATTTCTTATTCAAATAAATCATATACAATATATTCAACCTGCACTGAAATCAGGCACTGGAGTCAGCTTTAAACTGTAAATGCAAACGTAATCTAGAAAACACAGAAATAGATTGATACTATGGAACAAGCTAAATTTCCCATCAAAACTCCCAAACATTTTATCCTGATTAAACTGCTAAACAATTTTAACACCTTTAGAAGAGTAATCCCCCTTCTCCCAGTCACAGATTTATGTAGGAATGCGGCTTCTAAGATATTCCAGGACCGCAGTTGTTCCTCTGGCCAAGATAGCTGCCCTTGGATTGCGAAATGGGTTTCCTTCAAGTAGGAGAGCTCTACAAAGAAAAGACAAGAAGACGGCGCATTTGTGGACTAGAAAGTATACACCTCACAGTCAATGTGTGCTTATTATACAACATACTATGGAACACAGGGGGAGGGGGAAGAGAAGAGGAAAAACTCTGGTACAAGGAGATCCAATTGGAAAAATAACTGAAAAAGGCAGACACTGGAAGGTAATCAGGAAATATGTTTCCAAGATTTACTTAGCTGCTAGGAGAGACACAGTGTTTAGTTCGATTTGCAACTCCTCAGATAATGAAGCAGTCCGTGCCTGCACCCAGCAAGACCTGGACAACATTCAGCCTTGGGCTGATAAGTGGCAAGTAACATTCACACCACACAAGTGCCAGGCAATGACCATCTCCAACGAGAGAGAGTCTAACCACCTCCCCATGACATTCAAAAGCATTACCATCGCTGAATCCCCCACCATCAACATCCTGGGGGTCACCACTGACCAACCATATAAACATTATAGCTACAAGAGCAGGTCAGAGGTTGGGTATTCTGCGGCGAGTGACTCACCTCCTGACTCCCCACAAGGCACAAGTCAGGAGTGTGATGGAATACTTTCCACTTGCCTGGGTGAGTGCAGCTCCAATACTCAAGAAGCTCAACACCATCCAGGACTAAGCAGCCCGCTTGACTGGCACCCCAGCCACCACCTTAAACATTCACTCCCTCCACTATCGGCGCCCCGTGGTTGCAGTGCATATCATCTACAAGATGCGTACTATCTACAAGATGCACTCCAACAACTCGCCAAGGCTTCTTTGACAGCACGTTCCAAGTCCACAATCTCTACCGCCTAGAAGGACAAGGGCACAGCTGCATGGGAACACCATCACCTCCGAGTCCTCCTCCAAGTCGCGCCATCCTGACTTGGAAATGCATCACTTTTCCTTCATCGTCAGTGGGTCAAAATCCTGGAACTCCCTACCTAATGGTACAGTCATCACACGGACTGCAGCGGCTCAAGAAGGCGGTTCACCACCACCTTCTCAAGGACAATTACGGGTGGGAAATAAATGCTGGCCTTGCCAGCAATGCCCACATCCCATGAATGAAAAAAAACAATGGCTTAGCAATCTCAGTTACCTTTGATTTTACCTCCCTGTGTAGAAATGCTTGGATCTTTACTGCATACTTCATCACAGAAACTGGCAACTGGGATTGGGAAGTCAGAGATGTGGATAACTGTGGGTATAAACTCAAGGCCTACGAAGTGATATACACATTTGAACTCCAATTCACTGTGCTACTACATTATCCATAGAGGAGTGTACTGAAGTTGCTCTTATTAGATCAATCTCACTTTCACATTTCATATAGTCAGCCGCTTAAGTTTCATATTTTAAGCATTTAAAAACCGCTCCTTTGATTTTTAGTTTTCCCAAATAAATTCTACACGCAGTAAAGATTTAATTGCAGATGCAAGAGAAAGAACATGCTTTCATTATTTGATTTGCTCCCTTTTAACTAAAATTTGTATTTTCATCTATCCTTTATTGATAATTCAATTATGCTAGTTATTTACTTGATGTGAACCCTCTAAAAATGACCATGGCGCTTTAGAATTATTGAAATAGATTACAGAAGGTTTTTAAAAATTATATTTCATACCTAAATACCACCATTAACTATACAACCAGATAAATATTCTCTAAACTGCATCACATACATTTCATTTCACACTACAAGAGTCCATGGAATTAATCATGCAAATATTTTTGTGCAATTGATTGACTGATGCCCCATTCCTGAATTCAATATCAAGCAAATCCAACATTGGTGTACTCTGGCTGCAGTATTCACTATCTACAGGATGCACTGCAGCAACTCACAGATTACTGCGACAGAACCTTCCTTCCCTGTACTCTTTACTACTGAGAAGGTCAAGAGCAGCAATGTTGTGGGAACAGAATCACCTCCAAGGCACACACCATCTTGACTTGAATATATATTGCCACTTCTCCATCAACACAGAGTTAAAATCCAAGAATAGCCTACCTAACAGCATGGTCAAGGAGAAAGCACCTTCCCAGGGCAACTAAGGAAGAGCAAAAAGTACAGCCTTGCTAGCATCACTCACATCCAAGAACAAATATACATTAAAATAAATTGCCAGGCATTTCAATCCCCAGAAACTACAAAAGTACTGTATGAGCAAACGTTGAGTGGGAGCATCTGATGAATCATAACAGAGCTGCATTTGTATCATATTGTCAGCTTGTGAACCAATCAAAACCAGATCAAAAAGTGTGTAAATTCACATTAGTAGCTTGAATTGCAATCTTTTTATCCATTTCAAAAGTATCTTTTTAATTACCATTTCTTTGTATCTCAATTGTGTCTTTTAAAACCATATTATATATTTTTAAAGTGCAGCAAGAACCAACAGTTATAGCATAAAATAATGGCAATGTTAAAAACAGGTTAGCTGGACCACTATAATCTCTAAAAATAGCTTCTTTTTTTATTGTGAAGAAAATTAATTTGACAATATTTACACGTATTTACCGTAGGTTTATGCAGCACCCCAGCTCTGGTGGGATCTGCATTAGGTCATTGTTCTGCATGTCCAGTGTGGTCAGTTTGTCGAGCTCCATCAGCTGGATAGCATCAATGGACCCAACTTGATTATTACTGATGAGAATAGTTTCCAGCGCTGGGACATGGTATAAAGCATCAGGGAACTCTTTAAACCTGAGGACAGAATAAAAAACCTGTGCTGAACAGGAAATCAAAAAACAAATCCCAGCTTATACAATAAATTGTATATTTATGAATGTTTTTACTGTTGTATTTAAGAATAAAATACCATAAAGTAACTAATGATTTGATGTACAGACCAAGCTGAAGCAATTTACACTTAATTCAACTTTCAGCAGTTTTTAAATAACTTACCAGATCTTACTCATTTACCATGACTAATATTTTTGAACCTGGTCACCCGACGGTTGAGCTATCTTGCAAGAGATTTAGTATAGCATTACAGTAGCATTTTTTTTTAATTATTATAATCAGATCTTGCTGCTCACAAATGTTGCAAACAAGCATTCCAACACAAGTTACATTTATCTAATTGCTTACTGCATACAGATGTTTCAAAAGGCATTTACAGGGCAGTCGATAGTGAGTGGATACCAAGCCATGGGGAGGGAGAGAATGGGTCAGATTGGGGCAAAAGTATGATTCAAAAGAAGTCTTAAAGATGTTTTTTTTTTAAAAGGCAGGGCAGAGTTGTCAAGGTAGAGATGCTGAGGCAAGGACTTCTAGAGGATGGGGGAAAGATGGTTGAAGTGGCAGCATAGATTGGTGAGAGAAAAAATAGGAAATGTGTAGAAGAATGTTGGAGGGCAGTAGAGAGTATGCAAGGTTGTAGGGCTGAAGGAAATCACGGAGGTAGGGAGGAGGGGCGAGGATGTAGAGTGACTTGAAGGTGAGGTCGTGAATCCTAAAGTCAATTCTTTGGGACATAGGAAACAAGGGGAGTATGGCAAGATCAACAGTGATAGGGATATATGCCTGTGTGCGTTTGAAGTCATGGGCTGTGATATTCTGGATGAATTGTAGTTTATAAATGGTCCAGTAAAACAAGCATTGGAGAAATCCAGCGGCAAACTAGTAAGAAGGTGGATTAGGATTTAGACACAGGAGGATGAGCGACAAGGGCAGGAGCGAGCTATGTTGTAGCGGTATAATCAGTCTCAGGTGACAGATCAGATGCGGGAGAGGCATCTAAGCTTGAAGGCAAAGTATTCATCAAGATTTTGTACTTCTAGAATAAGCTGGAGGTGGCAACTGGTTGAGCCATGGGGGGCGGGGGCGGGGGGGGGGGGGGTCACGTAAAGTGCGGGAGCTAAAGAGGATTGATTTAGTTTTGTCCACATTAAGTTGGAGGAAGTTTTGGCTCATGCAGGTCTCAATATCACATATGCAGTTGAACAGTCATTGGCTCAATAGAGGAGGTGACGAGGTAGAGCTGGGTGTCATCTGCATATCTGGAAAGCTCATCCCATCTTTGCATTATAATCGTCAAAGGGTAGAACATAAATGATGAAGAGGAGGGAACCAAGTATGGAAACCTGGGATACACCAGTAGGGACTGTGAACAGATAAATTATTTGAGATGATGTATTGTCTACAGTGTAACAACTAGGAGTGCATCTCAAAAAGACAGTGCCACGAAGATGAACTGTGGAGAAGTCATGTTCAAATGGTTGACAGCGTTGAAAACAGCATAGAGTTCAAAGAAGATGAGGAGGGATACTGAACAGTGATCGCAGTCATAGAAAATATGATTGATGATTTGGATCAGATGGGTTTTAGCGCTGTGGTCTGACTGAAGAACTCTAAACATGGAGTGGTGAAAGAAGAGTGCCGTTGGAACACAAAGATATGTTCTTGGATTTTTGAACGAAAGGGAAGTTTGGAGATGGGGCAGTAATTGCAGAGAAAGGAGCAAGTGATGGACTTCATGGAAGGGAGAAATTTAGTGAAGATGGAGGAGGCGGGAAACAGAGATGGAGGAGTGTATATGGAGATGGGCCAATGATTAAGTGGAAGGGTTTGGAAGAAGCAGGGTTCAGAGAAGGCACCAAGCCAACGTCATTAATCGTGGACACAAAGAAGTCTATAAGCCTGTCAAATTTGATGCTTGTGGTTGGGACGCAGGGTGTCTGAGGATTGTCAAAGGAGACGATTTGTTGTGATGAACAGGACTCGATATATTCATCCTCTCCAGAATGATCTTGGAGCAATATTGCCATTAAGCCAAAATTAAAGAGCACAGCTTCTTCAAGTCTTATTTATTAAGGTATCCAGCAGCTGCTCAGTTGCCATTGCTCCAGGTATCAAACTAATTTAAAGTTGCTCAGTTTAGACTACAGCACATAGGCAGCAAGAAAAGATTTCCTTATGGTATCAGTATGACATTTGCAGCCATCCTTGATATTTCCAATTAATGCCAAATCATGAACAGTTTTGTGCTCTGAAATTATAACCATTAAGACTTAACAAACTACTCAAAATCATTTCACATAAGTATCTTACAACCAGCAGAATGAGATATTCACACCATGGCTCAGCAGGTAGCACCTTCGCCTCTGAGTCAGTCAGAAGGTTGTGGGTTCAAGTCCTACTCCAGAGACTTGAGCACAAAAATCTAGGTTGACACTTATAAGAGAAATTTGACATTAGGGGTACCAGCAGGACAAGGGTTAAAGTGCTGGTTCCTGCACTGGCCCATAAGGAGGTAAAAGGCCTCTCTACGGCCTTGTACCAAGGCTCCAGAAGTTATCAATTCAATAATATTCCGACAGGATACGATGTGAGAACCTAAACAGACATTGATAAGACCTTGCGAAAAGGCTTGAGGCGGACTCACGGGCACCAAGGAGAATCAACAAATTCTGACCTAATGAAGTCATTCTAGTCACGGCCTAAAGTGGTCACGAGGGTCTTGGCCTGTCAATCCAAAGTAGCACTAATAAGGTAGTCCAATTAGAGAAGTAGCACTGATAAGATAGTTCAATTAGAAATCTAGGGAGATCTTGTCCGGGAACAGAGGGGTTTTGAAATGTATAAAAGTTGTATGATTGTGCTGTTCGGAGAGCATCTCCACTCACAGGCGGCTGTGATAAGGGATGTTCCCGGACGTTCGTAATAAAGATCGTTATACTTTGCCATCCGTCTCTGTCTGCTAACTTCGAGAATTGCTACGTGGGCGGGGGCGAGCGTCGACCCTCTATATCAGTAGGCCCGCTCGTGGGAAAAGCCTTCCCATTTTCCCCTTACAACACTCCAGTGCAATGCTGATGGAGTGCTACACTGTTGAAGATGCACATGGACACTGCTACGAGCAATTTGGTAGAAAAATCTCTCACCTGTGACTCTCGTATTGGACTGTTCAGCCACCAAAGAACTCACTTCAGGAGTGGAAGCAAGTCTTCCTCGATTCCGAGGGACTGCCTATGATGATGATGATGATAAAAATCATACGGGTCTTAAAAAAGTTGCGCTTTTTCATTTTCATTGGATACTTTTAGGGTCCGAAATTGGTCAGGACATTAGGTCCACCCATTTCTCGGTGGTATGCCGATGTTGCAAACCGTTTCAAACCGCTGGCATACTGCCGAGACCGAAGAGCGCAATTTTGGTGGATTTATTTTCGGCGGTATGCGAGCGGTGTGCAGCGGGCGGTAGGTAGCATTGTAGTCGATCCAGATCGATGTTCTTGTCAATGGACGGTGCAGCACTGCAATGCGCAATTTCTTTCCCCCTTTTTATCCCCAGAGAAGCTTTTTAACCTGCGATTTCGGGGGTCAGGGGTCACCCGCGCATGCGCAGTGAGTTGAAGTCGAGGGAGAGAAGGAGCAGCAAGCTATTCGAGGGTCAGTTCATTTAATCACAGATTGTAGAGTTAAAAAATAATAATACAATATCAACAATAGGACATATTTTATAAATCAAAAATCATAATATTAATATAATGGAAAGGCTCAAAATAAAGTTGAATCACAAGAACATTGAAAAGGACGGGAGTTTGAGGGCGCCCGCCTTCAACGAGACAGAGCTACCTGCCCTGCTGGAGAGATACTCCGACCTAACGAAGGGTGGTCATGGAGAGCCCCCCCCAAAGGAGTACAACAGAATATGGGACAAGATTGGGGAGGCTGTGTCCTCCACAAGTACCATGGTACACATAGGGAAAGGTGTTGTAAGAGATGGAACGACCTTGTGAGGGTAGCAAGAGTAAGTAATGATTTTATTTATGCAGCCCCCATGTGCCATGTAAATGTAGGTTCTGTGTCACATGGATGATGTTATCTATCTTAAGGTTACAGCGATGTATGTATGCTTTCAGGCAACGACAGGAGGATCAACGGCGTGTTTTGATGTGTGTGTGTGTGTGTGATCCTGTGTGTCTGCGATGTTAAATGGAATGAAGATTTTTACTTTCATTTACTTCACTTTCTGCAGAAGATGACATCTGCAATAGCAGCGGATCAGCGGCGAACAGGGGGAGGACCCACAACACAAGAACCATTGACAGAGAACGAGATCCATGCCCTGTCGCCGGTCGGGGATAGCAACCGTGCCACCACCGGTGTTGGAGCTGACCTACCCCCACAGGATGGACAGTCCAATACAATCCCCGGTCTGTATTGCAGTCCTGTAACGTCATGAAATGTAACTGTAATGTTGGCCTCATGTAATGTAATGCAAGTTTATTGCACTGTAATGTTGGGGGCATTTAACGCAATGCATATATTTGTCTATCTGCGATATGTAATCCTGACCCCTCCCCTGGTGCCAAGCATTTTAAAATGTTGTTTTGTACTTCCAGACTCTGACGATTCAGACCAGATCTCCACGGAGAGACCAGATGACAGACCCACTGCTTCCACCTCTGGCGTCACCCAGTCCTCTCCTGACTTCACCACTGCCAGAGATGATGGAGACGAAGAGGAAGAGAAAGAGCCGCTGATTCTAGAGCCAGTGGAGACGGAGGTGGGGGTGGAGACAGAGTAGGATACACCAGTTCTATCTGGGCCAGCTGGAACACCCTCCACCACCGAGTCTATATTCAGGGGATTCCTCCATGCGTCCTGTGATTCTGCGGGACCAAGCGGTGCGTACCCGTAGTAGTTGGGTCTACAGCACCTGAGGGTGGGGAGCTGCCAGCAATTTCCAGCCCTGAAGTCGTGTCTTCCGGATCACGAGCTTCTCCTAAGGCTCCATTGATTGCGCCTGCAATGTCTCACCCCCAATGACAGCAACAGCACTCGAGGTGCAGTGCTGCACACCAGCTTGGTACCACAACAGGGAGGTCCAGGGGCAGTGGGAAAGGAAGGACGGGAGTAAGAAACAGAGGGGGCGGGGGGGGCGGGGTGAGTCCCAAGGGTGGTGGAGCACATGTTCAAGGTCGAGGACAATAAAGGGTCTTTTGTTGTAGTTGATCATTTAAAATAACTGAAGTTTGATTTTTAAAAGTTTTATTTCAAGTTGTAAAAGTTGTGTTAAAGTTGTTATTAAAGTTGATCAAATATAGTTATAAGTTTTACAAGGTTTTAAAATTGTATATTTTTTTTTACATTTTTACATAAACGTTTGAATTGAATTTAAGCACTCTTGCGCACTGTCAAACTTTTGGGGTAACAGTCATCAGGGTCCCAAAACGTAGCTCTCCACATTCAAGCAAAGCGTTCAGGTGAATTTATAATGGGGAACAAAGAAATGGCAGTCCAACTGAACAAATACATTGGTTCGGTTTTCACTAAGGAAGACACAAATAACCTTTCGGAAATACTAGGGGACCGAGGGTCTAGCAAGAAGGAGGAACTGAAGGAAATCCTTATTAGTCAGGAAATTGTGTTCGGGAAATTGATGGGACTGAAGGCCGATAAATCCCCAATGCCACAGTCTGCATCCCAGAATACTTAAGGAAGTGGCCCGAGAAATCGTGGATGCACTGGTGGTCATTTTCCAACATTCTATGGACTCTGGATCAGTTCCTATGGATTGGAGGGTAGCTAATGTAACACCACTTTTTAAAAAAGGAGTGAGAGAAAGCCGGGAATTATAGACCGGTTAGCCTGACATCAGTAGTGGGGAAAATGTTGGAATCAATTATTAAAGATGTAATAGCAGCGCATTTGGAAAGCAGTGACAGGATCGGTCCAAGTCAGCATGGATTTATGAAAGGGAAATCATGCTTGACACATCTTTTAGAATTTTTTGAAGATGTAACTACTGAAGTTGACAAGGGAGAACCAGTGGATATGGTGTATTTGGACTTTCAAAAGGCTTTTGAAAAGGTCCCACACAAGAGATTGTTGCAAAATTAAAGCACACGGTATTGGGGGTAATGTATTGACGTGGATAGAGAACTGGTTGGCAGACAGGAAGCAAAGAGTAGGAATAAACTGGTCCTTTTCAGAATGGCAAGCAGTGACTAGTGGGGTACCGCAAGGTTCAGTGCTGAGACCCCAGCTATTTACAATATACATTAATGATTTAGACAAAGGAATTGAATGTAATAACTCCAAGTTTGCAGATGACACTAAGCTGGGTGGCAGTGTGAGCTGTGAAGAGGATGCTAAGAGGCTGCAGAGTGACTTGGACAGGTTAGGTGAGTGGGCAAATGCATGGCAGATGCAGTATAATGTAGATAAATGTGAGGTTATCCACTTTGGTGGCAAAAACAGGAAGGCAGAATATTATCTGAATGGTGACAGATTAAGAAAAGGGGAAGTGCAACGAGACCTGGGTGTCATGGTACATCAGTCATTGAAAGTTGGCATGCAGGTACAGCAAGTGGTGAAGAAGCCAAATGGCATGTTGGCCTTCATAGCGAGAGGATTTGAATAGAGGAGCAGGGAGGTCTTACTGCAGTTGTACAGGGCCCTTGGTGAGGCCACACCTTGAATATTGTGTACAGTTTTGGTTTCCTAATCTGAGGAAGGACATTCTTGCTATTGAGGGAGTGCAGTGAAGGTTCACCAGACTGATTCCTGGGATGGCAGGACTGACATATGAAGAAAGACTGGATCGACTAGGCTTATATTCACTGGAATTTAGAAGAATAAGAGAGGATCTCATAGAAACATATAAAATTCTGACGTGATTGGACAGGTTAGATGCAGGAAGAATGTTCCCGATGTTGGGGAAGTCCAGAATCAGGGGTCACAGTCCAAGGGTAAGGGGTAAGCCATTTAGGGCCTAGATGAGGAGAAACTTCTTCACTCAGAGAATTGTGAACCTGTGGAATTCTCTACCAAAGAAAGTTGTTGAGGTCAGTTCATTAGATATGGCCCTTACGGCTAAAGGGATCAAGGGTTATGGAGAGAAAGCAGGAATGGGGTACTAAAGTTGGAAAAATGATCAGCCATGATCATATTGAATGGTGGTGCAGGCTCGAAGAGCCGAATGACCTACTCCTGCACCTATTTTCTATGTTTGAGCTGCTGAAGTAACAATTTTGCAGTGGCATACGCTCCGCGTGCCCTCCACTGTGGTGTTGGGGGGGGCGGTGCCATGGGTTCATCTGGAAGCTCCTCTGCATCCCCCTATTTTCCTCTTCTTTCTCCATCTCCTGCACTCTCTCCTCAGCTGGTCCCGCAGTCCCGTGGAAATTCCTGTCCCCGCATGATTGCTAAATTATGCAACATGCAGCACACCAGTGTGAACTGAGCAACCCGCTCAGAGTGGTATTGCAGTCTGCCTCCCGAGTGGTCCATGCATCGAAAGCATTGCTTCAGCACTCCAATTGTCTTTTCAATAATATTATGTGTGGCTATATGGCTCTTATTATATCGTTGCTCGGCTTCTGTCTGAGGGTTCCGCAGGGGGGGAGGGTCACGAGCCATGTGGCGAGACCGTACCCTTTGTCCCCCAGTATTCAGCATTTACCTTGTGGCTCAGACTTCAAACAGGTCAGACACAGTGCTCTCATGCAAGATGTGCGGATCATGGATGCTCTTTGGAAAGTAGGCATTCACTGCCATTATGCGCTGTGTATGGTCGCAGACGAGCTGCACGTTGCGGGAATGGAATCCCTTACGGGTACACCTCCGCCTCCTGTAATGGCGCTCGCAGTGCAATATGGGTATAGCCAACAGCACCCTGTGTCTTGGGGAAGCCGGCAATGCGTGCAAATCCCAAAGTCCTCTCACATTGTGCCTCCCTGGTCATTGGGAAGTTTATAAATTCCATCTGCCGTGCATACAGTGCTTCGGTTACCTGTTGAATGCAGCGATGAGTAGCGTACTGAGAAATACAGCATATGTTCCTAGCTGATGCCTGAAAAGAGCCCCATGCATAAAAGGAAAGTGCCGCAGTCACCTTCATCTCGACAGAGTGCAGGAATGTTGGTGGTACTGGCCTGCAGGGCTGCCTTAATGAGCTGGCAAATCTAATTGATCACCTCTTTTCGGAAACGCACTGTCAATCGGTCAGGTCCAAGTATGAGTGCTTCTCCCTGAAAATCCTTTGGGGATAAGGTCTCCTCCTCCTCCTCCTCCTCTTCAGTCTACGACCTCTTCCATTACCCTGATAACTCTGCTCAATAAACCTTCTCCCGTCTGGATCCTGCGTTAGACAGGTAGTCAGCAATACAGGCTGAAATAGTACAGGCCTCATTGTTTTTAAATCTCCAGAAGATTGTTCAATGAAAAAAATATAACTAAAATGCCGTCGAACTTAATAATGTATTCACTACCAATAAAAATACTTTTCCCACTGTAAATCACACTGCAAAGTCACTGTTCACCTCAGAAATACTGAGGTGCTGCTTTTGCTGACTGTTCCCAATTTCAAAATGGCGGCTCCGAGCACTACTGCCCATTTAAGATCAAGTAAAACCACCTTTTCCAGGACAGTATGCAGCTCCGGTTGTATGTTGGCGGTATGTAATGAAAATTGCACTTTTTGGGCGGTATGCGGGCGGTTCTGCATGGCCAACGGTGTGCATACCACTCAGCGGTATGTCAATGATGAATATTCCGCTGAGCAGTATGCACATGTTTTTTGACCAAACTTGCATTTTTGAGTGGTAAGCCGATGGTAGTAGGTGGTATATGAATTTCAGGCTCAAGATGTTTAGTTATAAAAATATTGGGAGATAAGGGAACAAAGACTGTATGACTGACAATCAAGCAGTGAACTAGGACTGGCTGATGTGCCGGGAACAGTCGGTGAGGGAGTCAGGGGGTTGTGGGGTAAAGAGGGAGACTGGGGGTCAGGTGATTGGGGCTCACGTGGACGGAAAGAGGGAGTGGGATAGGCATGAGAACCAGCATTTCCTGCATTGCCGGGATAGCAGCAGTAGTAATATGGTGAGTGGGAGCGGCGCGGATAGAATTTTTATAAAGAATCCGTGGAATTTTTGTAACATGGGAATGGAGGGCATCAGAAGCAAAAAGATTGAGCGCTCCTGTGCTAAACCACTACACCACCCTGCCCTCAGCCACACTTCTTTAAGCAATGAGAACAGGACAAACGTAAAGTAAATCCAGTTGTAACTGTCTGAACTGCAACCAGGACAGGAACTGGAGAGGCAATGTTGGTTATTAATCTGGCAAATTCATCTGTGCAACTTCATCAATGTACAGGCAAATACATTGCATTTACAAAATCCAAGATAAACAATGGATTGTACATAAGAACATCAGAAATAGGAGCAGGAGTAGGCCATACAGCCCCCGAGCCTGCTCCGCCATTTAATACAATCATGGCTGATCCAATCATGGACTCAGGTCCACTTCCCTGCCCGCTCCCCATAACCCCATATGCCCTTATCGGTTAAGAAACGGTCTATCTCTGTCTTAAATTTATTCAATGACCCAGCTTCCACAGCTCTCTGAGGCAGCGAATTCCGCAGATTTACAACCCTCAGAAAAAATTCCTCCTCATCTCAGTTTTAAATGGATGGCCCCTTATTCTAAGATTATGCCCCCTAGTTCTAGTCTACCCTATCAGTGGAAACATCCTCTCTGCATCCACCTTGTCAAGCCCCCTCATAATCTTATGCGTTTCAATGAGATCACTTCTCATTCCTCTGAATTCCAATGAGGCCCAACCTACTCAACCTTTCCTCAAGTCAACCTCCTCATCTCTGGAATCTGCCTCCAAAGCAAGTACATTTTTGTAAATATGGAAACCAGAACTGTACACAGTATTCCAGGTGTGGCCTCACCAATACCCTGTATAACTGTAGCAAAACTTCCCTGCTTTCCCTTTGCAATAAAGGTCAAGATTTCATTGTCCTTCCTGATCACATGCTGTACCTGCATACTAACCTTTTGTGTTTCATGCACTAGGACCCCCAGGTCCCGCTATACTGCAGCATTTTGCAATTTTTTTCCATTTAAATAATAACTTGCTATTTGATTTTTTTTCTGCCAAAGTGCAGAACCTCACACTTGCCAACATTATACTCCATCTGCCAAAATGTTGCCCACTCACTTAGCCTGTCTTTGTCCTTTTGCAGATTTTGTGTGTCCTCCTCACACATTGCTTTTCCTCTCATCTTTGTATCATCAGCAAACTTGGCTACGTTACACTCGGTCCTTTCTCCCAAGTCGTTAATATAGATTGTAAATAGTTGGGGTCCCAGCATTGATCCCTGCGGCACCCCACTAGTTACTGATTGCCAATCCGAGAATAAACCATTTATCCCGACTCTCTGTTTTCTGTTAGTTAGCCAATCCTCTATCCATGCTAATATATTACCACCAACCGCGTGAACTTTCATCTTGTGCAGTATGTCATCATCATAGGCAGTCCCTCGGGATAAAGTATGTGGCACCTTGTCAAATCCCTTCTGGAAGTCCAAATACACCACATCCTCTGGTTCCCCTTTATCCACCTGTTCTTTACATCCTCAAAGAATTCCAGCAAATTTGTCAAACATGATTTCCCCATCATAAATCCATGTTGACTCTGCCTGACTGAATTATGCTTTTCCAAATGTCCTGCAACTGCTTCTTTAATAATGGACTCCAACATTTTCCCAACCACAGATGTTAGGCTAATTGGTCTATAGTTTCCTGTTTTTTGTCTGCCTCCTTTTTTTAAATAGGGGTGTTACATTTGCAGTTTTCCAATCTGCTGGGACCTCCCCAGAATCCAGGGAATTTTGGTAAATTACAACCAATGCATCCACTCCCCTGCCGCCACTTCTCTTAAGACCCTAGGATGCAATCCATTTGGCCCAGGGGATTTATCTGCCTTTAGTCTGATTATCTTGCTGAGTACCACCTCCTTAGTGATTGTGATTGTGTTAAGTTCCTCCCCCCCATAGCCCCTTGACTATCCACTGTTGGAATATTGTTAGTGTCCTCTACCGTAAAGACTGACACAAAATATTTGTTCAGAGTTTCTGCCATCTCCATATTCCCCATGACTAATTCCCCGGTCTCGTCCTCTAAGGGACCAACTTTTACCTTAGCCACTCTTTTCCTTTTTGTAAACCTATAGAAACTCTTGCTATCTGTTTTTATATTTCGTGCTAGTTTACTTTCATAGTCTATCCTCTCTTTGTTAATCATTCTTTTTAGTTATTCTTTGTTGGCTTTTAAAAGCTTCCCAATCTTCTGTCCTCCCACTAGTTTTGGCCACTTTGTATGCCCTTGTTTTTATTTGGATATTTCTTTATTTCTTTAGTTAGCCACGGATGGCTATCTTTTCTTTTACACCCTTTCCTCCTCACTGGAATATATTTTTCTTGAGAGTTGTGAGATTGCAGCAACAACTGCTGTGCCAGTGCTGAGTAAAAGACAGGAAATTTTTCACAGCACAAGGGAAAATCAGAGAATACTGGATGGCTCTTGTGCAACTTGTAGCAGCTGGCTCAGAGTGACACGGAGTTTATGTTCGTTTTGTTTCAGAAAGTAATGTTGCAAAAATGTTGCACTAAAAAGCCACATTTTGGTTGAGCAGCGGTACATAAAATAGCACTGGTGTTCATTTCATTGCTTTCTACAACAAACCAAAGGACATAGTTTTACCATTTCAGACACAGTTCCAGCTCATAATGCAAACCATTTCTAACAGACAAGATTCCCCCATAATCCACCATTGACACCAAAATGATTGAGCCCTTTAAAATCAATCAGCAATTTTCTGCTAGGCCTTTATATAAAACAATTGCCAATGTTGCAAAAGTTGTGAGAAATTTCCAAGTGGATCAAATAAAATATATGTCTTGCTACAATCATAGAATAGTAAACCACAGAAGGAGGCCATTTCGCACCGAGTCTATGCCAGCTCTTTCAAAGTGCAATTCAGATAATCCCACTCCCCCGCTCTTTTCCTATATCCCTGCATTTTTTTTCTCCTTCATGTATTTATTCAATTCCCTTTTGAAGGCTACTATTGAATCTGTTTCCAACACCCTATCAGGTGGAACAATCCAAATCCTAACCATTCGTTGCGTTTTTCCTCATGTCGAATCTGGTTCTTTAGCCAATCACATTAAATCTGTGCCTGCTCGTAATCAACCCTTCACTCATTGGAAACAGTTTCTCTTTATTTACTCTATCTAAATCCTTCATGATTTTAAACACCTCTAAGCCTTCTCTGCTCGAAGGAGAACAACCCCAGCTTCTCCAGTCTATCCATGTAACTGAAGTCCCTCATCTCTGGAACTATTTTAGTAAATCTCTTCTATATCTGCTCCAAAGCCTTCGTGTCTTTCCAAAAGTGTGGTGTCCAGAATTGGCCCAACTGGGGCCAAACTAGTGTTTTATATAGGTTCAGTAAAACTTCCTGGCTTTTGTACTCTATGCATTTATTTATAAAGCCCAAGATCCCATAAGCTTTATTAATTTGTTTAATAACCTGTCCAGCCACTATCAAAGATTTGTGCACAAGCACCCCCAGGTCCCTTTGTTCTTGCATCCCCTTTAAAATTGTACCATTTGTACAACTGTACTATGTGTACGGTCTCTCCTCATTCTTCCTACCAAAATGCATCACCTCACACTTCTCTGCATTGAATTTCTTCTGCTATGTGTCTGCCCATTCCACCTGCCCAGTCTGTCTATGTTTTCTATAAGCCAGGAAGTTATCTTCCTCACTGTTTATTACACTTTCAAGTTTCATATTATCTGCAAATTTCAAAAATTGTGCCCTGCACCCCCATGTCCAATTCATTAATGCACTTCAAAAACAGCAGTGGTCCGAATACTGAACCTTGAGGAATGTCACTGTGGGCTAGAAATTAGCCAGCTTAACACATATTTAACAATTTTTTTGCGAAAAAAATACAACCGCCTAAATTTGGCCATTTGTCGAACCCATACTCAGGTGAAAAAAACAATGCATGAGAAAAGCAGGCATTGCAGTCTCAGAAACATCGGTAAATAGAAAAGACCTACAAAAAAGGTAAGTTGGAGTTTTTATTTTTTAATTCTTTTTCAGCGATTCATTACTTAAGTGTATTGTGAATGTTTTCTGATTTTTTATTTTTGCAATTTTTTGGGGTGTTTTCCTCCCTCCCAGGGACTATTTTTGCCATTGATAGGCCTCGGGCTAAAGTTGGCCAAATCGCGGTTCCCACCGCGAGTCCTCGTGCAACGCCGATTTTTATCGACAGGTGTCTTTTTGTGCCAATTTTACCCCATTAAAAAATGGCGAAATTTTTATTCTTAATTTTGCCCAAAAATGACATTAAAAAAACAAAAACTGAATTTCTAGCCCTTTATACCTCCCTCCAGTCCAAAAAACAGTCAGTCATTCACAATTTCTATTCCTAACCAATTTTGTATCCATGCTCCTATTGCCCCTTTTGGGCTTCAATTTTGCTAACAAGCCTAGAATGTGGTACTATCATCAAACGCTTTTTGAAAGTCCATATACACAACATCAACTGCACTGCCCTCATCCACCCTCTCTTTGTTACCTCATCAAAAAAATTCAAATCAAGTTAGTCAAACACAATTTGCCATCAATACATTCGTGCTGGTTCTTCATTACATAGGTTATATGGCACAGAAACAGGCCATTCAGCTCAACCAGTCCATGCCGGCGTTTATGCTCCATTCAAGCCTCCTCCCATCTTTTCTCATCTAACTCTATCAACATAACCCTCTATTTCCTTCTCCCTCATATGCTTAACTCGTCTCCCCTTAAATGCATCTATATTATTTGCCTCAACTACTCCCTGTAGTAGCGAGTTCCACATTCTCACCACTCTGGGTAAAGATGTTTCTTTTGATTTCTCTATTCCATTTCTTGGTAACTATCTTATATTGATGGCCTCTAGTTATGCTCTTCCCCGCAAGTGGAAACACTCTCTCTGTATCCACTCTATCAAAACCTTTCATAATTTTAAAGACCTTTAGTTAGATGAAGTCCTTACTACTCGGGGGATCAAGGGTTATGGCGAGAAAGCAGGAAGGGGGTACTGAAGTTTCATGTTCAGCCATGAACTCATTGAATGGCGGTGCAGGCTAGAAGGCTAGAAGGGCTGAATGGCCTGCTCCTGCGCCTACTTTCTATGTTTCTATGTTTCTATGTTTATTAGGTCACCCATCAGCCTTCTTTTTTCAGAGAGAAGAGAGACTCAGCCTGTTCATCCTTTTCTGATGAAATTCGAAGGTATACCTTAGTATCATCCTTGTAAATCTTCTCTGCACCCTCTCCAGTGCCTCAGTATCTTTTTTATAATATGGCAACCAGAGTTGTACACAGTACTCCAAGTGTGGTCTAACCAAGGTTCGATACAAGTTTAGCATAACGTCACAATTTTTCAATTCTATCCCTCTAGAAATAAACCAGAGTGCTTGATTTGCTTTTTTAAAAAAAAAAACGGCCTTGGTCTCGGTCCCAAGGCTTCCGGATTCAGACGCTATACCTGTACCTCATATTTATCTGTGTTGAACTTCATTTGGCAATTATATGCCAATTCTGCAAGTTTATTAATGTCCTGTCACTACTTTTAATGATTTGTGTATTTGTACCCCGATCCCTTTGCTCCTCTACCCCAACTAGACTTGCACCCTCCAAGTAATAAGTGATCTCCCTATTCATCCTGCCAAAATGTAATACAGGTACAGTGTTAAGAATCCGGAGTTCCGGAATCCGTACTGTTCTGGAATCCAGACACCGAGACGATCTGTGGCGGGGTCATCTAGAAAATGTTCCAGAATCTGGATCCCCGCCTCGGGCCACCGCCGACCACCCCACCCCCCAACCACTGCTACTCGGTCGCCCGACCCCCCCACTCCCCTACCTGCCTACCTTGGCCCAGGCGTTTCTGGACTTGAGTGCCGGAAAGACGTTCCAAAGTCCGAAAATACACAGAATCCGGAGCGGTCTAGGTCCCGAGGCTTCCAGATTCAGACGCTATACCTGTACCTCATATTTATCTGTGTTGAACTTCATTTGCCATTTATATGCCAATTCTGCAAGTTTATTAATGTCCTCCTAAGTATTGACCATCCCCCCAATTTGGTGTCATCCACAAATTTAGAAATTATTTTTTTGATTCAAGTCCAAATTGTTAATATATAAATTGTAAACAACAGTGGTTCCAGCACTGATCCTTGTGCAACACTGCTACTCAATGTCGGGCGCTCCACTTCCTTTCGAGGGCGGGACCGGGGCGGTATGCGCGCAAATTTTCCTGGCACAAGCACAGTATCCTCCCCTTCCATTAAAGGGAAGGGCACGCTGTGAGCTCTGCAATGGGACAAGGGGCCTCCAGTACGGCACTGGGGTTGCGGCGTGCATTGGCCGCAGCCCGGCACAAAAACAGAGTGCAGGGCTGGATGATTGCAGCACAGACCCCAGGAAATGGGCAACGAACAGCCAGCAAAGCAAAAAAAAAGGTGCTGTGCACCGCCCCGCAAGTGGAGTGCAGCCCGGTTCATGACCCACGAGGCTGGTGCTGATAACGTCTCCGGCGGCCTCACCAGGCATTATCTAATTTCCGCTGCGGGGCGAAAATGGGTCGGTGCGCACGGTGATGACGTCATCATTGCCAGCACAGCGGTCCGGGACGCTGCAGGTTTGCACCTCCGCTAACTCCCGCGTAATTACATGGGAGCTGGTAACGCTCCCTCCACCCCGGACGAGAAAATGTTTACACCCAGTTAGCGCCCCCAGCGCAAATGGTGCGAATTTCTCCCCTGCAGTCTCTGACCTTATTCATTCAATTATTATGTGGTACCTTATCGAGGGCCTTTTGAAAATCTAGGTACATTACATCTATTCCATTGCCCTTGTCTACTTTCTGTTACCTCTTCAAAAAATTCAATGAGGTTGGTCAAGCAAGACTTTCCCTTTTGAAATTCATACTGACTATTCATTATTATATGTTTTGTTTCTAAATGTTTGTCTATTTTCCCCTTTAGTAGGGATTCCATTATTTTTCCTACCACTCATGTCAAGCTGACTGGTCTATAGTTCCATGGACATGTTAAATATTCCCTTCTTAAATATTAGGTATATGTTAGCAATCAGTCAGTCCTCTGGCAGTACACCTTTTTCCAACGAATTATTAAATATGTGTAATAATGCCTCTGCTATCTGTTCTAGATTCTTTTAAAATGCACAGGTGTAGTCCGTCCGGACCAGGGTTTTTTTTTCCTCTTTGAGTTTGATTAGTTTATTTAATACAGCTTCTTTTTTTTATTTTAAATGCAGTTATTTAATTACTAATCTCATAGTCCAATGTCATGTCCACCTGTTCTATCTCCCTGGTAAATGCTGAAGCAAAGTAATGATTTAATATTTCTGCCATCTTTCTATCGCTGCCTGTGGTATTATCCTGCCCATCCCTTAGTGGCCCTATTTCCATCATGACCTTCCTTTTTTTATATTTATGTGCCTGTAAAATATTTTAATATTTTGTTTTATGTTCCTTGATAATTTAATTTTATAGTTCCTCTTTGCTTTCCTAATTGCTTTTTTGACCTCTTCTAATCTTTTTGTATTCTCCCTTATGTTCTCCTCTGCTGCCATATACTTTATGTATGCTTCTTTCCTTAGCCTCAATTTTTCTCTTATGGCTTTATTCATCCATGGTGTCCCATTAGTGTTTTGTCTACGCTTGTATGAGTGGCTGTTAATTTTTTTCCTGGATTTTTGTTTCTAAAAGCTTCCCCACCACCTAGGTCAAACTGACTGGCCTGTAATTGCCAGGTTCATCAGTTTTTTGAACAAGGGTGTAACATTTTCAATCCTTCAGTCCTTTCGCACCACCCCTGTATCTAAGGAGCTTTGGAAGATTGTGGCCAGCACCTCCGCAATTTCTACCCTTACTTGCCTCGGTAACCTAGGATGCATCTATTTTTATTTCATCCAGTATCCCTGCGCCTCCTTGTTTACCATAGTTTTGGCAACATCCTCTTCCTTTGTAAATGCAAAATACTCATTTAATACCTTAGCCATGCCTTCTGCCTCCACCAATAGTTCTCCATTTTGGTTCCTAAACAGCCCCGCTGCTCCTGTGACAACTCTTTTACTGATAACTTGCGTATAGAAAACCTTTGGATTCCCCGTTATGTTAGCCACCAATCTATTTTCGTATTGTCTCTTTGCCCTCTTGATTCCTTTTTCACTTCCCCTCTGTACTTTTTATATTCAGCCTGATTCTCCCCCTTTTATTATCAAGCTGACATCTGTCATACGTTCTCTTTTTCTGCTTCATCCTACTCTCCCAACTCCTTTGTCATCCAGGGAGTGCTGGCTTTGGTTGCCCTCCCTTTCCCCCTTGTAAGAATGTATCTAGATATACCCGAAACATCTCCTCTTTAAAGGCCGCCCATTGCTCCACTACATTTTTGCCTGCCAGTTTTTGATTCCAATTTACCCGGGCTAAATCCCTCCTCAATTCGCTGAAATTAGCCCTCCTCCAGTTAAGTATTTTTATTCTAGATTGCTCCTTGTCCTTCTCCATAATTAATCTAAACATTACAATACTATGATCACTATTCCCAAAATGCTCTTCAACTATGGCATTCTCCACTTGACCCACTTCATTCCCCAGGACTAGATTCAGCACTGCCTTCTTCCTCGTTGTGCAGAAAACATACTGATCAAGAAAATTCTCCTGAACACATTTCAGAAATTCCTTCCTCCCATTCAATATTGGGGTAGTTAAAGTATCCTATTATCAATGTTCTATCGTTCTTGTGCCGCTCAGTAATTTCTTTGCAAATCTGCTTCTCTATCTCCTTCCCACTATTTGGTGGCCTATAAAATACACCAAGTAGCATAATAGTTCCTTTATTGCTTCTCATCACAAGGACTCTGGATTGTATATCTAGAACAATGAGAAATTCCCAAGTGACCACAAAACATGTAGATTGATACAGCAAAAATAAAACAAGTATTCTCTGCATCTTTCTATTCATCACCTGCAGGTATCTGTTCTAAAGTTAATGAGACAACTCAAAAATTACGATAACATAGAATAACAATGCTATCGGTTAATATTGTTTGGGAGGGGGCGTTAGGAAGAGGAGGGGGAAAAAAAGCAAACTGGATGAGGAGAGAGAGAGGAAATACATTTCTCTATATGGTGGAGCCCTAGCAGTGTGGCTCGGACTCAGGAGCTTCATCACCACCTTTGTGATTAGTGGGTCTGAATTTATCAGACCACTTGCAGTTTGGATTTTCAGCTTGGCTTTGAGTGTCAATCCTTCCCCCACTTCCTTCACCCCACTATTGCTGGCCGTGTTTTCAGCCATCTATGCCTGAAGCTATGAAATTCCCTCAATAACCTCTCCGCCTCTCTCCTCCTTTCAGACACTCCCTTAAAGCAACCTATTTGACCAAGCCTTTCCAAATGTCTCCTTTGGCTCTGTGTCACTCTTTGCCTGATTACACTCCTGTGACACCTTGGGACATTTTACTACCGTTAAGACTCTCTATAAATTCAAGTATAGTTGTTGTTGCCCTCACCACCACCTTTCATTCCCTATTAAAACCATTACTCTCTCTCACCCTGGCCACTGCCCCTGGTATGCCCCTAATCTTCACTCCTTTAAGTCCAAAGGATGTAGACATTTACAGATATGGCGGACAATGGTTTAGCCATTCACTGACAGAACTGGCATTAAGATTATCAGGTCCTGCTCTCGTCTGCCAAAATTGCTCACTATTCCAGGATCATTCTGGAATTCAAAGATAACCCTGGCTTCTTTTCTCGACTGCTAACTGTCTTCTTAAACCCCTCTCTCCTGTCTCCTTCACCCTCACCTCCAATAACAAGTGCAAGGCGCTCATGGACTTCTTCATCCTTAAGATTGAGACCATCCGATCAGCTGCATCTGCCACTTCCCTTATATCCCCTAATCCACCGGGCCAAACTTCCTCTAGGGTGCCCCCTTCCCCTAGCCCTGAACTCACATCTTTCTCCAGTTTCTCTCCGATCTCCCCTCATGACCTCTCCGTATTCATATTGACCATGAAACGCACTTGCTGCTCCCTCGATCCAATTCCCATTAAACTGTTGACCACCCAACTTACTTTTCTGGCTCCCATGTTAGCTGATATTGTTAAAATTTCTTTTGCAAGTACTGTCCCCCTCTCCTTCAAATCTACTGTCATCACCCCCTCAAAAAGACAACCCTTGACACCTCTATCCTTGCAAACTACTGCCCCATCTCCAACCTCCCTTTTCTCTCCAATGTCCTTGAACATGTTGTCGCCTCCCAAATGTGTGGACATCTTTCCCGCAACTCCATGTTTGAATCCCTTCAATCAGGTTTCCACCCCTGCCACAGTACTGAACCGGCTCTCATCAAAGTCACGAATTACATCCTTTGTGACTGTGATGCAGGTAAACTATCCTTCCTCGTCTTTCTCGACCTGTCTGCAGCCTTTGACACGGCTGACCACTCCATCCTCTGACCAGTCCATCCTCCTCCAATGCCTCGCCACTGTCGTCCAGCTGGATGGGACTGCACTTGCCTGGTTCCATTCTTGAATATCTAATCTGGACTATTCCAACACACTCCTGGCCGGCCTCCTACGCTCTACCCTACATAAACTGGAGGTCATCCAAAACTCGTCTGTCCGTGTCCTAACTCGCACCAAGTCCCATTCACCCATCACCCCTGTGCTCGGTGACCTACATTGGCTCGATTTTAAAATTCTCATCCTCGTTTTCAAATCCTCTGTGGCCTCACTGCTCCCCATCTTTGTAATCCCCTCCAGCCCCACAACCTTCTGAAGTATCTACGCTCCTCTAATTCTGGCCACTTGAGCATCCCTGATTTTAACTGCTCCACCATTGGCCGTGCCCTCAGCTGTCTATGTCCTAAGCTCTGGATTTCCCTCCCTAAATCTCTCCACCGCTCGTTCCTCCTTTAAGACACTGCTTAAAACCTACCTCTTTGACCAAGTTGGCCTGATTTCCTCTTATGTAGCTCGGTGTCAAATTTTGTTTTATAATACTCCTGTGAAGTGCCTTGGGACATTTTACTATGTTAACGGCGCTATATAAATACAAGCTGTTGTTGTTGTCATTTGCATGAAGACCAAATGCTGTTATCTGGACTTTGCATCTCATAATACTCCTGTGAAGCACCTTAGGACGTTTCACTACGTTAAAGGCGCTATATAAATACAAGATTGTTGTTGTTGTACACATGTATACAACATTGTACTAATTAAAGATGTTCTGTTTATGCTGCTTTTCTTAGCAGGACTGTTAGAAATCATGTTATATGTTGCATGTGTACAGAAACAAATTCAAACCCAGCACCCCGGAAATGAAAGGACATTATTTACAACAGAGTGACTATTTGCACTGCGTGTGGGTGGGGGGTGGTGGGGGAGGAAGAAAGAGAAGAAAGATAAAAGGGGGGGGGGGGGGGGAAGGGGGGAGAGAGAGAGAAAGAGAGAGAGAGAGAGAGAAAGATAGGGGAGAGAGAGATGGGGTGAGCGAAAGAGTAGGGGTGAAGAGAATCAGACGGGGGGGGAAGAGAGAGAGGGGAAGCGTGATGGGGGAAATCGGAGGAGAGAGGGGGAATTCAGGGAAAACGGATCATGTTCTTCCCAACCCCCTCGACACCCACACCAGATTTCTCAGAAAGCTCGGTGCGTGTGTTACAAGGGTCATCATTAGAGTGGATGAAATCTGGAAGTCATGACACTGTCACTATTCACTTCATACCCAATCAATCTGTTAACAATCGGTGACCCACACACAATGGGGTATGGTCAGGAACTTGGGTTGAGGGTGTCAGAAACTTGGGCTGGGGGAGGCATGAACCTGGGCTGGGATGGGGGTCAGGAACTTGGGCTGTAGGAGGCATGAATTTGGACTGGGATGCGGTCAAGAACTTGGGCTGGGGTGAGGAACTTCGGGTGGGGGGAGACTTTTGCTGGGTTGGGGAGCTCTATCCTTACTGGATTCTGAAGTCAGAATGGCTCAAATTACCTTTTGCAAAGTCATTCAGAACTTGGGCTAGGCGGTTCCAATTACACATTCCAGAGAAACTTCTGGATATGACTTATCTTCCAAGGGGACCAATCAGCAATCAGGTCATGTGATAATGGCGAGCCAATCAGAGCATTTTTACAGTGCAAATAACTACATCCTATTTGTAACCCACCAAAGAATAACATTTGATTATTTTCTTATGAAGATAATGACATTTCATTTTCTAAGTAAAACACTAACCTGTTAAAAGAAAGGATTACAGTTTGCAATCTCTGAAGTCTTTTCATTTCCATAGGCAATGAAGTCAAAAGATTATTTCTTCAGAGCAAAAGAAAAATTATTATGGTAAAGTGACAGAAAACCATCATATATTTGCAAAAAAAAAGCACTATCAGTTTTTAAAAGTTTGATTTTCACACTTTACTGACTAAATCTTCAGAATCCTACCTCAAGGAAGTCAGGAATATCTTACCAGTCACTTTCTCACAAAACTGTGAGCAGAAAATTCCTCTTTAAGGACAAGATAAGGCATGACACAAAAAACAGGTTTTGTTTAAAAAAACCTTAATCATAGAATATTTGCCCATGTTTAATTTATAGTTTCATAAAGTACTGAATTGTTGCACCTTGTACTATTAAAATTATGTTTCAGTATCTAATTTTCATAGCTGTGGTGTCGTTTTAGCCTATTTTGATTAGTGAGGGTAGGCTTCCTGCTTGTTAAAGGTATTTTTCTTGCTTAACTCTCTGTGCCACACACAATCTGTGGCCTATGACCTGGTCCTGCCTTCTGCCAATTTTGCCATTAGACAAAGCTGGGAGATGCACAATATGGCATAGGGATGGTTCTTCCTCCATTTTTTCTTCCCTCAAAATGTTGAATCATTGTGGGTGGAGATTAGAGATAGTAAGGGGAAAAAGTCACTGGTGGGCCCCCAAATAATAACTTCACGGTGGGGCGGGCAATAATCAAGGGAATAATGGAGGCATGTGAAAAAGGAACGGCAGTAATCAAGGGGGATTTTAACCTACATATCGATTGGTCAAATCAAATCGCACGGGGTAGCCTTGAGGAGGAATTCTTAGAATGCATACGGGATTGTTTCTTAGAACAGTATGTTACAGAACCTACAAGGGAGCAAGCTATCTTAGATCTGGTCCTGTGTAATGAGACAGAAATAATAAACAATCTCCTAGTAAAAGATCCTCTCGGAATGAGTGATCACAGTATGGTTGAATCTGTAATACAGATTGAGGGTGAGGAAGTAGTGTCTCAAACGAGCGTACTATGCTTAAACAAAGGGGACTACAGTGGGATGAGGGCAGAGTTGGCTAAAGTAGACTGGGAACACAGACTAAACGGTGGCATAATTGAGGAACAGTGGAGGACTTTTAAGGAGCTCTTTCATAGTTCTCAACAAAAATATATTCCAGTGAAAAAGAGCGGTAAGAGAAGGGATAACCAGCCGTGGATAACCAAGGAAATAAAGGAGAGTATCAAATTAAAAACCAATGCGTATAAGGTGGCCAAGGTTAGTGGGAAGCTGGAAGATTGGGAAAATTTTAGACGACAGCAAAGAATGACGAAGAAAGCAATAAAGAAAGGAAAGATACATTACGAAGGTAAACTTGCGCAAAACATAAAAACAAATAGTAAAAGCTTTTACAGCTTTATAAAACGGAAAAGAGTGACTAAAGTAAATGTTGGTCCCTTAGAAGATGAGAAGGGGGATTTAATAATGGGAAATGTGGAAATGGCTGAGACCTTAAACAATTATTTTGCTTCGGTCTTCACAATGGAAGACACAAAAACCATGCCAAAAATTGCTGGTCACGGGAATGTGGGAAGGGAGCACCTTGAGATAATCACTATCACTAAGGGGGTAGTGCTGGACAAGCTAATGGGACTCAAGGTAAACAAGTCCCCTGGTCCGGATGAAATGCATCCCAGGTATTAAAAGAGATGGCGAAAGTTATAGTAGATGCATTCGTTATAATCTACCAAAATTCTCTGGACTCTGGCGAAGTACCAGCGGATTGGAAAGTAGCTAATGTAACACCTCTGTTTAAAAAAGGGGGCAGACAAAAGGCAGGTAACTATAGGCCGGTTAGTTTAACATCTGTAGTGGGGAAAATGCTTGAAGCTATCATTAAGGAAGAAATAGCGGGACATCTAGATAGGAATAGTGCAATCAAGCAGACGCAACATGGATTCATGAAGGGGAAATCATGTTTAACTAATTTACTCGGATTCTTTGAGGATATAACGAGCATGGTGGATAGAGGTGTACCGATAGATGTGGTGTATTTAGATTTCCAAAAGGCATTCGATAAGGTGCCACACAAAAGGTTACTGTAGAAGATAAAGGTACGTGGAGTCAGAGGAAATATATCAGCATGGATAGAGAATTGACTGGCTAACAGAAAGCAGAGAGTCGGGATAAATGGATCCTTTTCGGGTTGGAAATCGGTGGTTAGTGGTGTGCCACAGGGATCGGTGCTGGGACCACAACTGTTTACAATATACATAGATGACCTGGAAGAGGGGACAGAGTGTAGTGTAACAAAATTTGCAGATGACACAAAGATTAGTGGGAAAGCGGGTTGTGTGGAGGACACAGAGGCGCTGCAAAGAGATTTAGATTGGTTAAGCGAATGGGCTAATTTTGGCAGATGGAATACAATGTCGGAAAATGTGAGATCATCCACCTTGGAAAAAAAAACAGTAAAAGGGATTATTTGAATGGGGAGAAATTACAACATGCTGCGGTGCAGAGGGACCTAGGGGTCCTTGTGCATGAATCCCAAAAAGTTAGTTTGCAGGTGAAGCAGGTAATCAGGAAGGCGAATGGAATGTTGGCCTTCATTGCGAGAGGGTGGAGTACAAAAGCAGGGAGGTCCTGCTGCAACTGTATAGGATATTGGTGAGGCCGCACCTGGAGTACTGCGTGCAGTTTTGGTCACCTTACTTAAGGAAGGATATACTAGCTTTGGCGGGGGTACAGAGACGATTCACTAGGCTGATTCCGGAGATGAGAGGGTTACCTTACGATGATAGATTGAGTAGACTGGGTCTTTACTCGTTGGAGTTCAGAAGGATGAGGGGTGATCTTATAGAAACATTTAAAATAATGAAAGGGATAGACAAGATAGAGGCAGAGAGGTTGTTTCCACTGGTCGGGGAGACTAGAACTAGGGGGCATAGCCTCAAAATACGGGGGAGCCAATTTAAAACCGAGTTGAGAAGGAATTTCTTCTCCTAGAGGTTTGTGAATCTGTGAAATTCTCTGCCCACGAAGCAGTTGAAACTAGCTCATTGAATGTATTCAAGTCACAGATAGATAGATTTTTAACCAATAAGGGAATTAAGGGTTACGGGGAGCGGGCGGGTAAGTGGAGCTAAGTCCACGGCCAGATCAGCCATGATCTTGTTGAATGGCGGAGCAGGCTCGAGGGGCTAGATGGCCTACTCCTGTTCCTAATTCTTATATTCTTATGTTCTTTATCAGTGCCTGGTCCCCAGTAAATAAAATGCTGCTCCACTGTAGTATGGCAGGAACTGACAACGTGGCAGATGGAGGGCCACACAAATACAAATTCAGGTCCATAAGACTATGATACATTTTATGCATAATTTCTGACAAAAATGGACTCTTCAGGTGAAGTAGAATAAACATAAACTTATTTTGAAAATACTGTGAACCAAAAAAGTGAAATCATGCAAAATTAAAAACGATACAGCTTTTTATTGCTAATGTCAAAGCAGAAAAGCCTGGTAGTTGAGCAATGAACTCTCAAATGAGGGATCAAAATTCATGCTTGGTCTTACTTCCTTCTGCCCCAAAGCTCCTTTGTTATTTACCGCTTCCAGCCCCTTGAAAGCGCCACTCTTAACTTGCTGCCTGGTTGCACACAAGAGTGGTATGGATGGAATCCCCTGAGATACAGCCCCACTGGGGAAGCACAAGCTTCCTCTTATCCCATTGCTGATATCAAGAATGTGGGCATAGACTAAATTCCAGAGTGTGGAATTTACACTTGGGATTCACCTACAATTAGTTTTATTTTTGTCATTCTTGGGGTGCTACGGTCGAGTCTGCCTCTTCTTTCGCTACTCTTGTCTGCTTCCTGCTCAATTTAAAATGTGACACTAGCACGTGTGGAGTTTTAGCCTCAGTACAGAGGGCAGCGAAGAAATAGAAAGCTCATTTTCAGTGAAAAGGATGGATTTATTTAGCCCCAAAAGTTACAAATTAAATGCTTACAAAAACACAAAACAATGTGCAAATAAACAGCATACCTAAGATCCAGATGTATAAGGCGCTCCAGTGTGCAAAGCTCTAAGGAAACAGAACTAAGCTTGTTGAAACCAAGATTTACATCAGTGACTGTGGCTTTAAGTTCTGCAATCCTGTACAATAACATAATATTTAATAAGACTATAGGCATCATCTCAATATCTTTATCGAAAGAACACAACATGCTTTGATTAGTTTTTTCACATTTAATCTTTGTAGCACTAAATGGAATCAATCCAATTTTTTTCCTTTGTCGCCCCACCAAAAACACTTGTAAATTTTAGATACAAACAGAAATTGCTGGAAATACTCAGCAGGTTGTCCAGGGTGGTTCAATGACGGTGTCATTCAAGTGGTGACATTAACTTTTAGATTCAGTACATCTTGGGCTGGTCATTATTAAGCTTTCAAACAAACCTGCTCATGGTTAGTTTACTCAAATATCTGGAACAGCTTTACTAATATTTATTGCCTCCTTTTTCTACAATTTTATCCTCTCTCCTTAAGGCTCCTATTGGGGGAATGTTCCAAGGGCACCGGATACCCTCTGGTTCCTTAACCAAGTTACCATTCTTAATATGTGGCCCATTATAGCAAGTAGGTTATCTGGCCATTGGTGATATCACAGTCAAGTCCAAATCTCTCCTGTCCTTAACACATGTGCACACGCATGCACTGGATAGTGATCAGGGGCAGGAAACAAGTCTGATTTTCCCCTTGCCTAACTCACAGGTGATGTAACCAATTGTAGCACCCCTACCTTGCGTGTTTGACGAATCTGTTCGAGTTTTTTGAGGTTTTAAATAGCAGAATAGATAAGGGGGAAACCAGTGGATGCGATGTATTTGGATTTTCAGAAGGCATTCGATAAAGTGCCACTCAAGACGTTATTGAACAAAATTAGGGCTCATGGGATTATACTAGCATGGATTGAGGATTGGGTAACGGACAGAAAAGAGAGAGTAGGAATAAACAGGTCATTTTCGGGTTGGCAGGCTGTAGCTAGTGAGGTTCCGCAAGACTCAGTGCTTGGGCCTCAACTATTCACATTCTATATCAATGATTTGAATGAGGGGACCAAGTTTGCTGATGATAGAGCTAGGTGGGAATATAAATTGTGAGGAGGATGCAAAGAGGCTTCACAGGGATATCAACAGGCTAAGTGAGTGAGCAAGAACATGGAAAATGGAATATAATGTGAAGTTATCCACTTTGGTAGGAAAAATAGAAAAGCAGGATTTTTTTTTAAATGCTGAGAGATTGGGAAATGTTAGTGTTCAGAGGGACCTGGATGTCCTTGTACACAAATCACAAAATTAACATGCAGCTTCAGCAAGCAATTAAGAAAGCAAATGGTATGTTGGCCTTTATTACGAGGATTTGAGTACAAAAGTTAAGACATTGTCCTGCAATTATATAGGGCCCTGGTGAGACCGCACCTGGAGTATAATATACACAGTTTTGGTCTCCTTACCCAAGGAAGGATATATTTGCCATAGAGGGAGTGCAACAAAAGTTCACCAGACTGATTCCTGGGATGGGGGGATTGTCCTATGAGGAGATTGTCCTATGAGGAGAGAATGAGTAGACTAGGCCTATAGTCGATAGAGTTTAGAAGAATAACAGATGATCTTATTGAAACAAACAAAATTCTTACAGGGCTTGACAAGGTAGATGCAGGGAGGATGTTTTTCCTGGCTGGGGTAGTCTAGGACCAGGGGTCACAGTCTCAGAATAAGTGGTCGGCCATTTAGGACTGAGATGAGGAGAAACTTCTTCACTCAGAGGGTGGTGAATCTTTGGAATTCTCTCTACCATTACATATCTGAACTTTGACCCATATATTTTTTTAAACTTCTATTTATAGAACTTTTAATGTAGAAAAAACTTCCCAAGGTGCTTCAAAGAGGCACAAGGAAATGAATACCAAGCCAAAGGAAGGAGACATTAGGATGGGTGACCAAAAAGCAAAGTTGTAGAGGTGGGTTTTAAGGAGTGTCTTAAAAAGAGAAGGGGGGAGGTGGAGAGACAAATTCCAGAACATGGGGCTGTACAAGACCAGAGTCAAAGGAGCTCAGAGATGTTGCAGAACTGGGAGGAGGTGACAGAGAAAAGGAGGAGCGAGGCTATGAAGAAATTTAAACACAATATTGAGAATTTTAAATTTGAGGTACTGGGAGGCCAGGAACCAATACAAGTCAACAAGGGCAATGCTGACGGTTGAGTGGGACTTGGTGTGAATTAGGATACAGGCAGCAGAACCTTTTGGATGAGCTGAAGTTTATGGAGAATGGAGGAGGAGAGGCTGTGAGGTGAGTATTAGAATATTTGCATCTGGAGTTGACAAATGTATAGAAGAGGGTTTCAGCAGCAGATGGGGCAGGGGCAGAGGTGCGTGATATTATGCAGGTGGAAGTAGGCGGTCTGTATGATAGAGATGCTTAGCTGTGGGTCTAATAGGACGCCAAGGTGCGAACAACGTGGTTCAGTCTGAGACAATGGCCAAGAAGGGGGTTGGAATCAGTGGCAAGGGTATGAAGTTTGTGGTGATGGCTGAAGATGATGGAATAGAATAGTCTTTCTTTAAAATAAAATGGAAAACTGAAGAACATTTATGCAGAACAAATTATTGCTGCAGTAACTTAAGATGCTCTTTTTATGTACATGTTAAGATTTAACTACCAAATTACTTAAGTCTACCATGGAATATAAATTTATGGAGATAGCAGGATCAATTGGAACATTTTCTGAGTTGCCAACAGCAGTAGCAACAGCAGTTTGCATTAATATAGCATCTTTAACATCAAAAAATATCTCAAGTGCTTCACCAAGGTGTGAAGAAAATAGTTGCCAAGCCAAAGATTATGAAGGGTGATTGGTCAAAGAGTGTCAAAGGAGTGTGGTGAAGAGACAGAGTAGTTTCAGTGGTGAATTCCGTAAAGTTGACCAGTCACAGGGAGGTGGGGAAGCACAGAATACAGATCCCGGGACATCCTCAAAGTACTGTCAGATCCCAAGACTCAATTCCAGCACTGCGCCTCTTTCCAGTGCTCCAAGATCCCGAGGCTGCTCCAATTCGTATTCTTGATAAGAATTAACAGAACATCCCTGTTCTTATAAAACCTCTGACTCACTATGAATAATATACTAGCTGATGTCCTGCGGCATTGAAGAGAGCAATACATACGAGGGAATGGCTCTCAACAAATATTAGTAGACAATTTAGTGATATGCTGGGGTTAGTTGCATTACTTTTACATTAACACAATAAGTTATAATTCTGATTCAGATCTGGATGGTAAAATGGAAGAAAATTTGAAATGGAAATTTTATTTATGAAAAATTGATGTGTTTTGTAAGATGCACGCAGCACTCAAATGGATAGTACTAGATTGCAGCAAAAAACATTTCCAGTCAGAAGTTCTGATTCACCTAAATTTAGCACAATGTTCCAAAATTTGGATTTTTCATTTGCCCTTTGAAGCAAAACCTGATTATCAGCAATGATAGATACTGAAAGGATACATCATTTTCTTTTCACTCGTCAATCAGTTTAACCCATTAAAAATAATTTGCTTCATTAAATGCCCCTTTCAGTAGTGAAAAGCATACTTTTAAATCTGATTTCTTTGTATTTAATGTCCAAAAACTATTCAAACCCTCGACTAAGCTCAGCATAAAAGCTTTTTAAACTTTGCTGACCTACCTTTTTCTACCACAAAAACAAAATCATATTGCTCAAGCATAGGAGACGTACCTAGAAGGTACTTCAGTGAACAAGTTCTTACTGAAGTTTACACTAGTGATGAGAGTTCTATCAGAGACATCAAATACTTCATCAGGAACAACTGTGGCTTTCTTGTCACTAGACCAAGAGGAAGCAAAAACAAAGACGTTTAATTTATTTCTTAATTTAAGTCAAGTGAGGAAAAATGTTAAACCTAATTACTGATAAAATATACTTTAAAGTAATTATATACAATGTGTCGAGCCTCGCTCAGGCCAATATCTCCAGCATCGATGCACTAACCGCGCTCGATCAGCTTCGCTGGACAGGCCACATCGCCCGCATGCCTGACACGAGACTCCCAAAACAAGCGCTCTACTCGGAGCTCCAACATAGCAATGAAGCCCCAGGTGGGCAGAGGAAACGCTTCAAGGACACCCTCAAAATCTCCTCGAAAAAAATGTAACATCCCCACCGACACCTGGGAATCACTGGCCCAAGACCGCCCAAAGTGGAGGAAAAGCATCTGGGAAGGCGCTGAACACCTCGAATCTCTTTGCCGACAGCAAGCTGAAGCCAAGCATCGACAGCGGAAGGAGCACATGGCAACCCCAGCACTCCACCCACCTGTTCCTTCAACCATCGCTTGCCCCACCTATGACTGTAGGTCCCGCATTTGACTCTTCAGTCACCTGAAAACTCATTTCTAATGTTGAAGCAAGTCATCCTCGACTCCGAGGGACTGCCTATGATGATGATGTCAAGCTTATGTCCATGATTATTTAGCTAAAAAAATAAAAGCTTTCTAATGCTCGAGCCAAACTATTGAACCACACCTGTAATTTATGTTCTCAAATACCAGGGAGATTTGCTAATAAAGATTACGGGTGCAAAGTGGCTGTATAATTCATAGAAGACTAGAGAGCTCACTGAAGATGAGAGATCCCCTCCAAAAGGCCATCTCACACCATTTTGAGTTGCATCAAGTGCAGTACAACCTCTGCTCTTTAAGGGCTCAATTTTCCCCAGTGATTTGCACTGTCTTTTTTGGAGTAGGCTGTTTTTTTTTGGCGTATTGAGTTAAATTTTTGGCGTTTTTTTTCAAACTTTCCCCCCCGCGATCTGCGCCGGAGTAACGGACTTTTTTTTTCACCTCAAAGGGGCTTTCCCTCATGCCAGCGCCGGTTTTTTCAATTGTTCGCAGTTTGGCCAACATTTTTCTCCATTACGTTGGCGTATCTGGTCACTCCCAAAAAACCTTCGGGTGAGTTAAGAAATCAGCGCACATTCACAAATCTGCACTGAAAAGATGCCATTGTTTTTAAATCGAAGATTTTGGAGGGAGTCAAGAACACTGTCAAAATCAATAATAAAGTTCAACTTGTTTTTTACCTGTCAACATAGAAGTGTAAATTTGATGGATTTCACAAATTCTCTCTTTTTTAAAACTCACTCACACCACCACCGAATGCCTTGAAGAACTGGAAAGTTGTAGGTTTGGCCGGCAGAATCGGCCTCGCGTCTGGATACAGCGGCTCGGGGTTCGGATACAAAACAAGCCGTGGGGATCGTGGAAGAGAGGAGGGAGAGAAAGGCGATCTTACGTCTTGCAGCCCGGGGAGAGAGAGATATAACCGATCTTATGGTTTGTAGCCCAGGGAGGGAGAGAGATAGCCAATCTTGTAGCCTGGGGAGGGAGCGGGAGAGGCGATCTTATGGCTTGTAGCCCGGGGAAGAAGAGCTCAAGGGAGTGGGGGAAAGAGAGGAGAGGTCACAAGACCTGTGCGTGCGGTCCATCCATACAGACCTTGGGGAGAGAGAGAACTGCGAACCTGTGCTGCCTGCTTTCCTGCCGTTTTGAGCTTCTTTGAAAGTTTAACTTTAATTATGGGGGCAATATTGACAATGCCATATCTTGTGCGAGCCTTCTGTATCATGGTGCTACTTGGGAGAAAATTGATTAGAGCTCATCACATCAGGGACATCAAAGCCCCTATGGTGCTGGGCAAGAGGCCTTACCCACCTCGGGTATATCGAGACAGGCGTTTGTACCCGCACCTGAGTGATGCAGACTGCGTCAGAAGGCTGTGTTTCCGCAAAGAAGTTGTCCGTGAGATCTGTGAGTTGGTGAAACCAGATCTGCAGCCGAGAAGCGTCAGGAGGACTGCTTTGTCAGTTGAAGTGAAGGTTACAGCTGCGCTTTCATTCTATGCCCCCGGATCGTTTCAAGCTACAACTGGGGATGTGTGCGCCATCTCTCAGCATGCAACACGTCTCCATTCGCCAGGTCATGGCTGCACTGTATGCGCGGAGGAATGTCTTCATCAAGTTCCTCATGATCGTCCAAGCAATTCATGATAGGGTTGTGGGCTTCTCAAGGATTGCTGACTTCCCAAAGGTACAGGGCTGCACTGATTGTACCCACATCACCTTGCGAGTATCTTTGCAGGATTCCGAGGTGTACTGGAATAGAAAAGGCTTCCACTCCATTAATGTGTAGCTTGTGTGTGACGACATACATCGCATCATGTCAAGTCGATGCAAGATACCCTGGCAGCACCCATGATGCGTTCATCCTCTGCGACAGCGTTATATCTGCCATGTTTCAGCAGCAACCAGAAGGGCAGAACTGGCTACTGGGAGACAAAGGGTACAGCCTCTCCACTTGGCTCATCATGACGCCGCTACGCGTAACTCGGACGGAAGCTGACTGTCAATACAACATGTTGCACATTGCAACGCGTAGCATCATTGAGAGGACCATTGGCACATTGAAACAGCGTTTCCGATGCCTAGACATAGAAACGAAGAAAATAGGTGCAGGAGTCGGCCATTCGGCCCTTCGAGCCTGCACCACCATTCAATAAGATCATGGCTGATCATTCCTTCAGTACCTCTTTCCTGCTTTCTCTTCATATCCCTTTAGCCGTAAGGACCATATCCAACTCCCTCTTGAATATATCCAATGAACTGGCACCAACAACTCTCTGCGGCAGGGAATTCCACAGGTTAACAACTCTGAGTGAAGAAGTTTCTCCTCATCTCAGTCCTAAATGGCCTGCCTCTTATCCTAAGACTGTGTCCCCTGGTTCTGGACTTCCCCAACATCGGGAACATTCTTCCCGCATCTAACCTGTCCAGCCCCGTCGGAATCTTTTATGTTTCTATGAGATCCCCTTTCATCCTTCTAAACTGGTATAAAGGCCCAGTTGATCCAGTCTCTCCTCGTAGGTCAGTCCAGCCATCCCTGGAGTCAGTCTGGTGAACCTTCGCTGCACTCCCTCAATAGCAAGAACATCCTTCCTCAGATTAGGAGACCAAAACTGAACACAATATTCCAGGTGAGGTCTCACCAAGGCCCTGTACAACTGCAGTACGACTTCCCTGCTCCTATACTCAAATCCCCTAGCTATGAAGACCAAAATACCATTTGCCTTCTTCACCGCCTGCTGTACCTGCATGTCAACTTTCAATGACTGATGCATCATGATACCCAGATCACGCTGCACATCCCCTTTTCCTAATCTGCCGCCATTCAGATAATATTCTGCCTTCGTGCTTTTACCCCCAAAGTAGATAACCTCACATTTATCCACATTATACTGCATCTGCCATACATTTGCCCACTCGCCTAACCTATCCAAGTCACCCTGCAGCCTCTTAAAAGTCCTCCTCACAGCTCACACCGCCACCCAGTTTAGTGTCATCTGCAAACTTGGAGATATTACACTCTATTCCATCCTCTAGATCATTAATATATTTTGTAAAGAGCTGGGGTCCCAGCACTGAGCCCTGCGGCACTCCACTAGTCATTGCCTGCCATTCTGAAAAGGCCCCGTTTATCCCAACTCTCTGCTCCCTGTCTGCCAACCAGTTCTCTATCCACGTCAGTACATTACCCCCAATACCATGTGCTTTGATTTCTGCACACCAATCTCGTGTGCGGGACCTTGTCAAAAGCCTTTTGAAAGTCCAAATACACATCCACTGGTTCTCCCTTGTCCACTCTACTAGTTACATCTTCAAAAAATTCCAGAAGATTTGTCAAGCATGATTTCCCTTTCATAAATCCATGCTGACTTGGACCAATCCTGTCACTGCTTTCCAAATGCGCTGCTATTTCATCTTTAATGATTGATTCCAACATTTTCCCCACTACTGAAGTCAGGCTAACCGGTCTATAATTACCCGTTTTCTCTCTCCCTCCTTTTTTAAAAAGTGCTGTTACATTAGCTAACCTCCAGTCCATAGGGACTGATCCAGAGTCAATAGACTGTTGGAAAATGATCACCAACGCATTCACTATTTCTAGGGCCACTTCTTTAAGTACTCTGGGATGTAGACTATCAGGCCCTGGGGATTTATCAGCCTTCAATCCCATCAATTTCCCTAACACAATTTCCCATCTAATAAAGATATCCTTCAGTTCCTCCTCCTCACTAGACCCTCGGTCCCCTAGTACATCCGGAAGGTTACTTGTGTCTTCCTTCGTGAAGACAGAACCAAAGTATTTGTTCAATTGGTCTGCCATTTCTTTGTTCCCCATTATTAATTCACCTGAATCCGACTGCAAGGGACCCAAGTTTGTCTTCACTAATCTTTTTCTCTTCACATATCTATAGAAGCTTTTGCAGTCAGTTTTTATGTTCCCGGCAAGCCTTCTCTCGTACTCTATTTTCCCCCTCTTAATTAAACCCTTTGTCTTCCTCTGCTGAATTCTAAATTTCTCCCAGTCCTCAGGTTTGCTGCTTTTTCTGGCTAATTTATATGCCTCTTCCTTGGATTTAACACTATCCTTAATTTTCCTTGTTAGCCACGGTTGAGCCACCTTCCCCGTTTTATTTTTACTCTAGACAGGATGTACAATTGTTGAAGTTCATGTATATGATCTTTAAATGTTTGCTACTGCCTATCCACCGTCAACCCTTTAAGTATCATTTGCCAGTCTAATCTAGCCAATTCGCGCCTCATACCGTCAAAGTTACCTTTCCTTAAGTTCTGGACCCTAGTTTCTGTCACTCTCCATCCTAATAAAAAATTCTACCATATTATGGTCACTCTTCCCCAAGGGGCCTCGCACAACAAGATTGCTAATTAGTCCTTCTCATTACACATCACCCAGTCTAGGATGGCCAGCTCTCTGGTTGGTTCCTCGACATATTGGTCTCGAAAACCATCCCTAATACACTCCAGGAAATCCTCCTCCACCGCATTGCTACCAGTTTGGTTAGCCCAATCAATATGTAGATTAAACTCGCCCACGTTAACTGCTGTACCTTTATTGCACACATCCCTTATTTCTTGTTTGATGCTGTCCCCAATCTTACTACTATTTGATGGCCTGTACACAACTCCCACTAGCATCTTCTGCCCTCTGGTATTCCGTAGCTCCACCCATACCGATTCCACATCATCCCAGCTAATGTCCTTCCTTACAATTGCATTGATTTCCTCTTTAACCAGCAACGCCACCCCGCCTCCTTTTCCTTTCTGTCTATCCTTCCTAAATGCTGAATACCTCTGGATGTTGAGTTCCCAGCCTTGGTCACCCTGGAGCCATGTCTCCGTGATGCCAATCACATCATATCCATTAACTGCTATCTGTGCAGTTGATTCGTCCACCTTATTCCGAATACTCCTCGCATTGAGGCAGAGCCTTCAGGCTTGTCTTTTTAATACACTTTGCCCCTTTAGAATTTCGGAGGCTACTTGCTGTACTCCCGAGACTGTCGGTCAGTTCATTGTTGTGTGCTGCATGCTGCATAACTTAGCCATCATGAGGCAACAGCACCTGGTAGTGGAAGACCTACCTGCAGTGAGAGCGGCTGATGATAATGATGTGGAAGATGCAGGTGACGAGCAGGAAGAGGAGGATGAGGAAGCCATGTAAGTGCCTGAGGCTGGAGCATGACGGCAGAGGGGGGTGGGCCATCGTGCTCCTTTAACGATTGCTCGAGCCTTGTGCCAGCAGCTCATCCGTGAACGCTTTACTGATGCCTGAGGGCTCAGCGATAACTATTCCACATGGATATGTTTATTGTTTGGAGCGGTTCTGTAATATTGTGTTGTGTTAATGGAACGTGATTCAGTTTTAATGTAAAATATATTTTATTCAAAAGTTTACAATGTACTTAACTTAAATAAAATTATTCTTCTATCAAACTTTACTTTAATATCACTTATAAACTTGTAAATTTACATAACTTGCAAAAAACTTTTAATTTGAGAACAGTTACAACAGTAACAATAATAACAACAGCAAAGAAAGGCTGCACCCATCTCTCCTCCCCCTTAGTCTAAGACCACCCGCCGCACTTGGTCTTGGACTCTCCACCACCCCTGCCCGCAGGCAGTGGCGGTGTTTTTGGGCTTGGTACCAAAGCTTACTCATTCTAACATCTCGGGTGCTGCACACCTAGAGGGGGGGGGGGCGGGGGGGCGTCAGCGTCAGGCCGCAAGTTGGAGGGCCTGACTTGGGGCTCTTCAGAGGCTGGTGTGGGAATTGCAGTGGGAGTAGCAGTTGATTCTGTCAATGGGTGTGGGGTCTGGGTGTGTTCCCTTATTGCAGCAGCTAACTCACACATGCTGTCCCTCGTGCACCCTGACAGTGTCTCAGAGGACTGCAATAATCCCTCCCTAATGGCCAGTACTACCTCTGACATTCCCTCACTCAATGCCAGTGTTATGGTTTGCACTACCTCTGACATTCCCTCCCTCATGGCTACTATTCCCTCACTCATGGTCCCGGCGAGTGTTGTTACTTTTCCCGACAGTCCCGCTACCTCATCACTCACCCCAGTGATGGTGTCCAGGAGTGATCGGATAAGGTCAAAAGCTCTCCGCACTCAATGACATCACCTGAACCACATCTGTTACATCCTACATCTCAGGAGAGTGTGGTCGAGCTCTCCTTCCCCTCCTCACCCTATGTGCGGCTCGCTGCATCCCACTGGGACCCGCAGCTTCGGATGGTGGGGCCCTGGGTGTGCCTCGCTGTATCCCACTGGGACCCGCAGCCTCGGATGGTGGGGCCCTGGGTGTGCCTCGCTGCATCCCACTGGGACCCGCAGCCTCGGATGGTGGGGCCCTGGGTGTGGCTCGCTGCATCCCACTGGGACCCGCAGCCTCGGATGGTGGGGCCCTGGGTGTGCCTTGCTGCACCCCGCTACTGGGATCTGCAACCTCGGAAGGTGCAAAACCATGGAATGTCCCACCAACACTCAAACCACGGAAGGGGCTGTCACCTCCATGAGCAGCATCTCCTCCAAAATCAGTAAAACAGTGGAAACTTCATCCAGCTCTATCCTCTCCCCCTGTTCGAGTTCTTTCCCTTTTATTATGTGTCACCTTTCTCTGCAAAGATGAAAATGTAATTTTTTTTATATAGAGAGGGTGTTTTTCTGCTGGGTGGGATATGCACTGCTGGTCACATTTACAATTGCATTGAATAAATGAAAATATTCATTACACTAACTACTTTACCAAGGGCCTGCCATTTCTTTTTACACTGGCTTCCAGATCTCGTGGTGTTCACCATTGCACAGTAATCTTCTGCAACTTGGTTCCAACGTTTCTTCATTTCTTTTGGTGGAACTTTTATGTGACCTCTGCTGGTATCCACCTCCTGCCATCTGTTCTCAATCACAGTAACTAGTGCCTCCACTTCTTCCTGCAAGAAGTTCTTGGTCCTTGGTCCACATTGCATCTTGTATTGTTCCAGCTGTGATTTTCCCAATGCTCTCACACAGCACTCCTCGCATACACACACAACTGGCTCTTTAAAAATGGCCGACTGCCAAATCTGAACTGTACTGAGCCATACGCGTCCACTGAAACTACGGAAAAAACGTAACTTTTTTTTCCGTGCATGTGCAGAAGGTGCAGCTTCGTTTTTTGGCGCAGACAGCAGGCTCCACCCCGCGAGGAGACTGGATACGCTGCACAGCGCCAAATTCAAATTATACGTCGGGCAAAGTTTGACAAAATATTTCTGCCGCATTTCTGGCCTAGAAAACCCGGCGTAACTCTGGCAATATGCCAGAAAATGGGCTTGGGAAAAATTGAGCCCTAACTATTACACCAGTCCTCTATATTTTAAATAAAAGTTCATATTATTGCAATTTGAGTCAGGAGAACACTGATGGAGTCATTTTGCCCATTAAATCTGATTATCTACCTTCTAGAGTCATTTCCAGAATAGCATTGGTAGAAGAGGAAGGACATGTTGATCTTGCTCTTGATGATGGATGGCATGTTACAGGAGCAGTGGATAAAGAATTGGGATAGAAAAGGGAAAAAAATATCTTCCCCAATGGCCTACTGGGCAAATGTGGTACAGTATGTTACTGAGTTTCAGAGACCAGAAAATCTAAAGTTCTCAAGCAAAAAAATGGGTCCACAAGAGGCATCCTCTTGTGCTAAAATTTCTATGTTCAATTCTAGATCTTCGCCTTTCACCTGCCAACACTCAAAGTCTAGGCTAGGAATAGCGAATTAATGAGGTTACGATCTGTGCCCCTAGAACTATAGCTCACAGAGTCTGCGCCTTGACGAGATGAAGAGGGAAAATTAGCAAAAATAAAGCTCGCCTTCAGAAATAATATAACCTTCTCTGAACACCAATGTATTTACACCTGGAGCTAAAAATTCACCAACCTTGCGCCCGGTTTTTGGTGAAAAACGGTGAACCAGCAGTTTGAGAAGTCTTGCGCCAGTGGTTTTTAAGTACCGCTGGGGAGCAGACCGCCATCGTGCAAGACTCGAAATACCGCTTTCGCCAAAAATTTGGTGACCCGTATTCTGTGCAAAAAATAACACCCGGGAAAAACCTGCGTAACAGCTCATGGAACAATGGCAGGTATGAAGATCTGCAAAAAAGGTAAGTTAAAGTTTTTATTTTTTAATTCTTTTGCAGTGATTCAATAGTTATGTGTCTTGTGAATGTTTTGTGATGTTTTATTTTTTGAATTTTTTGGTTGGGAGGGGGGGGGGGGTGGGGGGTGGGGGGAGGAGGTGTTTTCCCCCCTCCCAAGGCCTCTCTTACAACGGTAATTGGCATCGGACTAAAGTTGGCGAGGATCGTGGTTTCCGCCGCGAATCCTCGTGCAACGCCGATTTTTACTGCTGGCCGCATTTTTACCCGAAACTTAGGCCTTAAAAAACTAGTGGAGTGATAGCAGTATTTTTTCGCCAAAAATACCGCCATCACCAAAAAACTATTTTCTAGCCCTTGTATTCTATTTATATCTACAATTTGGCTGCAAAACAATTATTCACATCAAAATTCAATCAGTATCTCTGATATCTGATGTCTTTTGCAAACCATGTACCTCATTACCGACTTACCAAATGGTTATTTCTGTTCCACATATCTATTTAGTGATATAGTAAAATTCTTATGTCTGCATGCACTATATGTCAGCTTTTCCCATCATTGGGCCAGATTTTTGGCTTTCGAAGTTTTTCGGTGAAAATGGTAGCGATACGTTAAAATTACCGTTTTCGCTGAACTACTAGCGGCCTTTGGGGTCGCATCGGTAAGGGAGGCGTTCCACGATTATCCGCAACGCAAAACGTGAGTTTTGACAACTTCCGGTAAAATTCAAAAAAAATTCCAAAAAAATTTACATGACCCTTAACTAACTAATTGCTGCAAAAAAATTAAAATATTAAAACTTTGGGCTCAATTTTCCCCAATTATCTGTGCCGCTTTGTTGGCATGCACCGTTTTTTTTTGGAGTAAATTAAAATCTCCAAGTTTCCCAAAGTTTCTGCACCAGAGTAATTCATTTAGGTTAGTTTTTTGTAGGCTACGAATTTTTTTATACCTCATTGGGGGCATAACCTGCCACCTGCGCCAATTCTGGCTATTTATGCAAGTTTGGCCAACTACGATTTTTCTTAAGACGGCACATGTGTCCGTTCTGAAAAATCTTCTGGGCAGTTAACAAAATCAGCGCTGGCAAGAGAATCAGCGCAGAAGGTCCAGTTCCACAGCAGGGACAGCAGTGGCAGACAGGGAGAGAGAGTGGGTAATTATAACCTCTTTTACTTCCCGGTTCTGTATGTAGTACTGTAACAATTTCCTTTTTATCTTTAATCTTGAATTAACTTTTATCTGAGGCTTTTGGTCTGGGCTGTTCAACCTTTCGGTCTGGGCTAGGAGCGGTACCGGCTCTGAGGGAGCGGGGGCTGGCGAGAGGCCTTTCGGCCTGGGCTAGGAGCAGCACCGGCGCAACCAGGGCAGACCCAAGGACTCCTTGCAGAGCTTGGGGGGAGCACCACTTCTCCTCCTGGATGACAGGAGTTTTGATAGGTATTAAAACATTTTTACCGTGGCCTCTTCTGTGCAGTCGGCGTCGTGGCTCTGCCTGGGCTACGAGTGGTACCAGCTCTGGGGGGCCTTTCGGCCTGGGCTAGGGGCGTTACCGGCTCCGGGGTAGGGAGGCCTTTCGGCCTGGGCTAGGGGCGTTACCGGCTCCGGGGTAGGGAGGCCTTTCGGCCTGGGCTAGGGGCGTTACTGGATCCGGGGTAGGGAGGCCTTTCGGCCTGGGCTAGGGGCAGCACGGGGTTTGGTGGAGGGGGGGGGGGTGGGGGAAAGAGGGTAGCCTTTCCAATTCAGTTTACTTTTGGCACAAAGACTCATCTTGGTAAGCAGCAATGTGCTTGTGCAGGTTGCTGTGAGCTGGTCTTGTATGTTTCACTTTCCAGCCTCAGCGTGTCCCTAGTTACCCTGGTAACCTGATCTTTTTGCCGCACATCTTGGGCTCCACCCACAGAGTTTAAGGCTAAAGTGTGCCAGGCCACATTCAGAAGTTAAAACGGGGAAACTTTCAATTTTTTTTGGCGTAGTCAGGCCCCCAAAAAAGGGTGTAACTGTTCAAATATGCCAAAAAACGGCATTGGTGAAAAGTGAGCCTTTAACTTACCTTTTTTTTGAAGGTTTTCGCACTTACCACTGCTGGCAGGACTGCACAGATAGGTTTTACTTGTCGCTGTTCTGGACGCGGCGTACGGGTCGGCGTACTGCCGAAACTCTGACGGTAATGCAATCCACGTCTTAACACGTCCGGCACAGCTCTCCCCGGCGGTACGTCCCATCGCCACCACAAATAACAAGCCAAGGATCTCGCCCAGGCTTTGCAACCGGGTTTTCGCCACGGAGAAACCCGTTCGCAAAACCCTCGAAAATACAGCCCATAAATATGTACACATTTATAATGGAACTGCTATGTAAACATGTCATACATAATTACACCCTCCAGTCAGTGGTGGTGCTGCAGGGCCTCAGTTTTGTTTCCCCCCCCCCAATTCCACAGGCAGTATTGCACAGAAACTCATATGCTGCACCGAACTTTACTTCTCTGCTTTTCAAATTGCAGTAAGTTTTGCTATAGTATTATATAAAAATAACAGGACACAAGACTTTAAAGTCAGGACTAAATTATGTTTGCACTCCCTGGCCCAATTATGGTTGTAGCATCTCAATTTTTTTGTCTCAGCTCCCCAGCCTGTACTGGAAACACACATTTATGCACCAATCAACTCCAATTCTCTGCTTTCCAAATTGCTGTAAATTTTGCTATTTCACTACATATAATATATTATAATACATATAATAGTATAAATCAAAGAATTATATAAAAATAAGGTCAGAATGTAAGACTTCAAAATCACAACTAAAATAGGTCTGTGGGCCTCAGTTCAATTATCCCCCACTTCACTTAAAAATCACTTGCTGTATGCAATGCCACGGAATAATAACTAGTATATTAAAAACGAGTAAATGTTTTTTTTTAAATCAACAGAAAATATTCAGCTCTTATTTCACCACTTATTTTCAAACGTCAAGATGTTCAATTAAAATTAAGTCACATTGGCTTTTAAAGTACACCGGAATCTTTGTAAAATAGAGTAGAATTTCTGCAGGGGTTCTCCTGATCATCTGTTGTAACTTCAGTAGAGCCCCTGGAGAAATGACATAAATGGCCACTGCCGCCATTTCTCGGGGGTTTCTGCCAAGGTTGTAGTGAAAGGTTTTAAATGGATCCCTGCGGAAATTCTAGCTGCAAATTTTTAATGTTGGAATTCACTTCAATGATTTCTTGTGATCCAGTAAATCATTACCATCTCAAATATTTTTAATTAATTTTTGTGCTCAAAGTTAGGATCATCAAATGTAAACCTTTTCTAACGTTGGCATCACTGTTAACATAAACTTGTCTATATACATATACAGATCTAGCAGTTAGGTGCAGAGTAAACCTCAGCTTATTCTTACTTACATGAGTCCTTAATCTCAACCTCAAGTGTACTTTCTACTACACCATTTCCCACATAAGGCATCCTTATGGCCAGAGTCACCCATAGAATATATCTTGAATTCAATCCCAAATTTATTTCTTAACAGAAAGAAAAGGCTGTGCTCAAATTCAGCCCAGATTGATGAGATCAGAGACTGTAGTAGTGCTAGTCCACTGCACCAATGCCCCTCTTTACTTTACCCACAATTAAGTTAGTACAATTACAAATTTCAAAAGTTTAAATTCAAAGTGAAATTTGAACAAGTGCAGTTGTAGAGAGTGGCAACTGGCAACCTGAACAAATTCTAAAATACAAATACTAAGTTTGCTTTGAGGCTTTCCCATGCAAATACTGCAGTGAAAATGTTTTTTTAAACAATGCTACAATACATAACTTTAATTTCTCAAGCTGCAAATAATGTAAACACTATTTATACTGAGAAGCTGGGTATTAACTGGTATTATACCACAAGATGCACAAGCTTTAGAAGAACAGATCAATAAATCTGCATTAAAAAAAAAATACAAAAATCTCAATATTGTCAAATTTATTCTTGTTCCACAATGACGTACCTGTATTCTAACACTTTCTGCGTTCCTATGGCATACATAGTGGTCCTAGACTCACTTGGAAGGGTCATAGCTGTTGCTGGACAACTGTCACCATGGTGAGTTGGTTGTTCTAGTCAAAAACATGTAAAATCAACTTTTATTTGTGCCACAAGTACATCTGCATAAAATATGGCTCAATTTTCCCCAATTATCTGTGCCATTTTTTTGACATGTGCCGTTTTTTCTGGCGTAAATTAAAATTTCCAAGTTTCCCCAAAGTTTCTACGCCAGCATAACTCAGTTAATTACGATTTTTTTTAGGTTCGTTTTTTTTTACATCATGGGGGCATAACCTGATGTCTGTGCCAGTTTTTCACATTTAAGCAAGTTTGGCCAACTTACATTTTTCCTAGGACGGCGTATGTGGCCACTCCCAAAAAACCTCTGGGCACTTAAAAACCAGCGTATATTAAAAAATCGATGCAGAAAGACGCCATTGTTTTTAGGCGAGGTTTTGGAGGGAGTCAAGAAGGCAAAGAATATCTATCAGGAAGCTTAATTTTTTCAAAGTGAAAAGGGAGAAAATGGAAGTCTAATGCAATTCTTTGATTTTTTTTCAAAGTACTATGCCACCACTGAATGTCTCCTCAGTGAGCTCGAGGGTCGAAGCATCGGCCGGCAGACTTGCTCCCTCACCCGGACACAGGGGCTTGGCTTCAAAAGAAGCCCGAGGAGGATGGGTGGAAGCTGAACTGAAGGAATAAGAGCCCTTAGCCTATACAGCAGCTTCAAAAGAAGCCCGGGGGGGCTGACAGGACACTGAGCCCGTGTGCAGGCGAAGGAGCGATTCTGCCAGCTGACCCTCGAGCCCAATGAGAGGTTCGGTGGTGGGGTGGTACTTTGAAAAAAATCAAAAATTAAAGAATTGCATTAGACTTTGTTTCTTTATTGAATGCCTAGCTTCCCGTTCTAGGCAAGCTTATTGCGCATGCGCACACCAGGGTGTGATCCATGCTAGGGCATCGACATTGGGGAGATAGAGAGGAAAGAAGGGGCGAGTGCTTTCTCTTGCTGTTTTGAGCTTCTTGCAAAGCTACAATTAAATTATGGGGGCAATATTGACAATGCATTACCTCATGCAAGGCTTTGGCATGGTTGTGCTATAGAAAAGATTGATTCGACATCATCACGAGGAACCTCAGAACACGTAGGATGATGGGCAGGAGGCCTTACCAACATTGGGTATATCGAGACAGGCGTTCATACCTGCACCTGAGTGATGCATACTGTGTCAGAAGGCTGCATTTCTGCAAAGAAGTTGTAAGATCTGAGAGTTAATAAAAGCAGACCTGCACCCTAGAGGCGTCAGGAGGACTGCTTTGTCAGTTGAAGTAAAGGTTACAGCTGCACTTTCATTTTATGCCTCTGGATCATTCCAGACCACAACTGGGGATGTGTGTGCCATTTCTCAACATGCTGCTCAACTTAGCCATCATGAGGCAGCAGCAGCTAGTAGTAGAAGATCCACCTGAGGTGAGAGTGGCTGATGATGAGGAGGAAGATGCAGATGATGAGGACGAGGACGAGGACGAGGACGAGGACGAGGACGAGGACGAGGACGAGGACGAGGACGAGGACGAGGACGAGGACGAGGACGAGGACGAGGACGAGGACGAGGAAGCTATGCAACTAACTGAACCCGGAGCACGATGGCAGAGAAGGGCAGGCCGTCGTGCCCCTTTAACGATTGCTCGAGTCTTGCGCCAACAGCTCATCCATTGCCTGAAGGCTCAGCGGCAATTATTCCAAATGGACCTTGTTTACTGTTTGGACCTGTTCCGTAATGTTGTGTTGATGGAACAAATAATGGAAATGATTCAGTTATAATTTAAAATATATTTTATTCAGAAGTTTAACACTTGTTTGAACTTAACATAACTTTAATAAAAATATTCTTGTATCAAACTTTAAAGTTTTCAGTTAAGATCACTTACAAACATTTAAACTTGTAAATTTACATCACATATGAAAAATGTTTAATTTGAGAACAGTTACAACAGTAACAACAATAATAACAGCAGCAAAGAAAGGCTGCATGCATCTCTCCTCCACATTATTCTAAGACCGGCCACTGCGCTTGGTCTTGTTGACTCCACCCCTGCCCGCAGGCGGTGGCAGTGTTTCTCGTGTTGCTACCAAGCTTATTCTTTCGAACATCTCGGGTAATACGCACTTCTTGATGGGGGGGGTGTGAGCAGGCGGCAATTTGGAAGGCCCGGCTTGGGCTGGGGATTGGAGCGGGAGTGGCAGTTGATTCCGTCCATGGCCGCGGGGTCTGGGCCTGTTCCCTTATTGCAGCAACTACCTCCGACATTCCCTCCCTCATGTGCCCCGACAGCATCTCAACTATCTGCCACATTCCCTCCCTCGTTTGCCCGGACAGTGTTCCCATTTCTCGTGAGTGTGTTGTTACTTTAGTCGACAGTCCCGATACCTCAACACCCACCCCACTGATGGCGTCCAGGAGTGACCATGCAAGGTCAATGCTCTCCCCACTCATTGCCATCATCTGAACCACATCTGTTACATCCTGTCGAGCTCTCCTTCCACTCCTCACCCTGGGTGTGGCTCACTGCATCTCACTGGGACCCGCAGCCTCGGACGGTGGGGCCCGGGATATGCCTTACTGCACCCCACTGGAACCCGCAGCCTCGGACTGTGTGAAATCATGGAATGTCCCAACACTCGTAACACTCAGGAAAGGGGCTGGTACCTCACCTTCTCCAGAGTGAGTACAACAGTGGAGGCTTCATCCTCCCCCTCCCCTTGCTCCTCACCCCCATGCTCTTAGTCTGGAAGGTGGGATTGGAAGATGTTCTCCGCTTCAGGCTCATCTGCGTCCGAATCTTCTTCTGCATCAGCTTCAGCCTCGTCAGGGTTGGCCTCAAATTCTGCAAAATATAACAGAACACATGGTTAGCAACAGAGGAGGGGGCTGGGTGGCATGAGTAGGCTCACACAGCGCAGGCAGCAGGCTCATTTGAAGGACAACGATGAATGATAGCACATTGCATCAACCGAAGCAAAAAAAAAGTACATTCTTAAAATGGGCATCATTGTCACTTTGGAGTTACTAATACAAAATTGCATCAAATGAAAACATTTTATAAATCACATGCAAACAGGAGATATCCCCATGAACCGAAACATGGCTAGCTCGCGCAGTACTTAACATTTAGCAAAGCCAGACTGTGGAATTTGTAGGACTTACCCTCTCCCTCGAGTGCGCCCAGCTTGTGCAGTGGTGGTTGTTTTTCTCCAGACAGGAACCATCAAAGCAGCAACCTTGTCTTCCAAGGGTGTCAGTGGGTGCAGATTTACCGGGCCTCCTCCTATTCGAGTTCTCTCTCTTTTGTTGTGTGCCATCTTTCTCTAAAAAGATGAAAATATAACTTTAGGAGGTGTCTTTCTGTTGGGTGGGACATACAAATGGTCACATTTACAATTGCAATTCCAGTGAATAAATGAAAATATTACTTACACTTACTACTTGACCAAGGTCCTGCCACTTCTTTTTGCACTGGCCTCCAGACTTCGGGGTGGTCACCATTTATCAGTAATCTTCTGCAAGTTGGTTCCAGCGTTTCTTCATTTATTTTGGTGAAATTTTTACGTGACCTCTGCTGGTGTCCAGTTCGTGCCATCTGGCCTCAATTATAGTAACTAGTCCCTCCAGTTCCTCGTGAGAAATTCTTGGTCCTTGAGCCGCGTTGCATATTGCAACTCCGATTTTTTCCACTGAGAATGAAAGTTCTCACACAGTTCTCATACAACTGGCTCTTTAAAAATGGCCGAATGTAGACCAGGTGTACTGGCCATGCGTGCCCATAGCAGTCACGTTAAAAAAAAAAATTTTTAATTTCTGCGCATGCACAGAAGGGGGAGCATCCTTTTTTCGGCTCCAGCTCCAAAGCCAAAGGACAGGCTGCGCTGCGCCAATTAAAAAAATTAGAATGGGGAAACTTTCAAGTTTTTTTTTGAAGTAGTCAGGGCCAAAACAAACAGGCGTAACTCTTGAAATATGCCAAAAAACAGCATTGGGGAAAATTGAGCCCTATATTTTTACCACTTATTTTCACACTGTTTTTAGCTATCCCCTGTCATTCATCACTCTCAGGTCAACAGGAGTCAGTCAAAACCGGATTTCTTCATAACAAATTTACAGCATATAAAAGTAAAATACTACTAGTTATACATAATTTAACCAGTCAAGTTCTGGTATCCTTCTGGTGAATCTACATTGTACCTCCTCTAAGATCAATATTTGTTTTCTGAGGTGCGATGCCCAAAACTGAATATAATATTCCAGGTGGGGTCTGACCAAAGCTCTCTACCACTGAAGCATCACTTCCCCACTTTAGTATCCATGCCAACCCCCTTGTGGCGAAGGCCTATATTCCATTGGCCTTTTTGATTGTTTTTTGTACCTGTGCACAAGTTTTTAGTGATTTATGTACATGGACACCTAAATCCCGTTGCTCCTTAACTCCTGGTCTCTCACCATTAAGAAACTATTCCGATTTGTCCAGAGTCAAAGTGGATGATATCACACCTAGGAAGGTGGTGCACTGAGGAAGGCTTGCACTGTAAAGCTTGCATTGAGAAATCTGCTCTAGGAAGAGATATGAGAGAGATACAGGAAGTCAGTCAGGTCTTTAAGCAGAAAACTGTGAGGGGAATCTTTGGCCTGGCTTAGGAGGAGAAAGCAGGAGGGTAGTTAAGAATTATGTTGTTCTAATACCCAGCTCAAATTATAAGGGCAATTATTAGACCCGAAAATATGCTATTGTATAGTTAAATAATGGGCAGTATGGCACACCTCTAAACACAAGATGCCCAAACTGCCTACAGGAATGAGTAGCACTGCTGTACCCAGAATACTCTGACCCCGTCACACAGCACTGTCCCCTAGTCATAAAAATCCACGACGCGGCCTTGGACAATGTGGACCTTTTTCCATACCTTGGAAGTTACTATTAGCAAGGGCAGACATCGATGACGAGATCCAACACCGCCTCCAGTATGCCAGCGCAGCCTTCAGTCGCTTGAGGAAGAGAGTGTTTGAAGACCAGGACCTCAAATCTGGCAACAAGCTATGGTCTACAGGGCAGTAGTGATACCCACTCTCCTATATGGCTCAGAGACGTGGACCATATACAGTAGACACCTCAAAGTGCTGGAGAAATATCACCAGCGCTGCCTCCACAAGATCCTGCAAATCCACTGGGAGGATTGACACACAAACGTCAGTGCTCTCGCTCAGGCTAACATCCTCAGCATCGAAGCACTGACCACACTCAACCAGCTCCGTTGGGCGGGCCACATCGTCTGCATGCCCGACACGAGACTCCCAAAGCATGCGCTCTACTTGGAACTCCGACACAGCAAGCGAGCCCCAGGTGGGCAGAGGAAACATTTAAAGGACACCATCAAAGCCTCCTTGATAAAGTGCAACATCCCCACCAGCACCTGGGAATCCCTGGCCCAAGAGCTTCCGGGAGGGCGTTGAGCACCTCGAGTCTCGTCGCCGAGAGCATGCAGAAATCAAGCGCAGACAGCGTAAGGAGTGTGTGGCAAACCGGACTGCCCATCCACTCATTCCTCAACCACTGTCTGTTGCACCTGTAATTCCCATATTGGACTGTACAGTCACCTGAGAACTCACTTTTAGAGTGGAAGCAAGTCTTCCTCTATTTCGAGGGACTGCCTATGATGATGATCTAAGGCACGACCCTAAAGTTGTAACATCATAAGCTAACAAAATAGTAGAGCAGGCTCAATGGGCCAAATGGCTTACTTCTATTTGTCTTTAGCAATTTGTCAAATTGATAAACATGGTCGCCCACTCATGAGATCCAATTTTTGTTTCCCCCTTCCACAGGAGGCAAAACATCTCAAAATTATTTCCTCCTCCTGAAATACATCCTTACCAGCCATTTGAGGCGTGGAGGACCCTGAATGCACACATTACACTCCTACGCCTCTACAATGCCATTTTGAAATTGGCCACTATAAACACAGAAAGAACAGTTGATGATACCTCTCTCAGATCTTCACTCTCTGCGGAGAAGCACTAGCCCACTACTGAAAACATTCTCAGATGAACACCAGGAGCTCACCAAATGAAGAATTGAAAATGCAAACCTACATCATACAACTCAATGGTCTATGTTACTATTGTATTCCTGGGGACATCGAATTTTTAACCTTTTGTTGAAGGTTAGTGTGTTCAAATACCATAGGGACACTTAATAGATAGCCACAAAACAACCATTGTACAAAATTCAATGTAGCTTAAATGTAAAAATTATTGTGCTATGATCGTAGCAAAATGTACTCGTTTTCAATAAATTTAGACTAGAACGCCACTTAAATAGACATTTAAGCAAAATACAAGTTGGTTTGTACCTTCTATTCTACTTCTTAAGTACTTTAGAAGTTCTTGAGTTCCTCTCTGGGAAAAAAACAAAGTTTTACAAAGATCAATTAAGAAGCTCCGGAGTTTCTGAGAAAAAAAGATTACACAAAAGATCAACTTTTAAAATAATTTGGACAAAGTCAGTATTTACTACTAGGTGTAACTAGCAAATATAGCTAAACTTGGACAGGATTATGTGTAAGACGAATCAGTCAGTTTGAAAACAGACTACTCTGCGTCGGTGATGAAGACAAAATAGCATTATGACTAATTGGGAGTCGTTAAATTGTGGATTTTTTTTTCATGGTAAGCACAGAACATTAGTAGCACCTATGCAGCCTAGAGGAGCACCATGTGTGCTATCCACTAAATGAAATAGCATGGCTGAATATAATTATTGGGTGATCCACGAACTGATCCATTTCACTATCGTATAAGCAGAGTCCTGGGAGCATGATGCCCCCTTTCAGGTGCTAGTAGGCCAGGAATAGAAAGAAAATAACCGAGGAAGAGATATTTTTCTTTAAAAAATCTACAACTTCAATGCCTGCCATTTTCTTCCCCTTTAACTGCACTTATTCTTTATACTCAGCTTGCATTTTCTTATTAAATTTCATCACTAATAGTCCACATTGCGCAACACTCAACAAAACTGTCACATCTCTTTAACAATACCATCCTCAAAAGCTGTGGAACAATCTGAAATCAGAAATCTAATCCTGCTACTGACTTTATATATTTATCGTCTATTTTTCGCAGTCTTTGGTTCCTGTTGGATCTGAATTAAAAAAGTAAACATATTTGGGAAATGTGAGGTATGCAGCTGCTTAATGTTTCAAAAGCCAAAGAAAATGTATTGGTGCTTTAAAGTTTACAATTTTCTCTCCGTGCTTTCTCCAACCCATCAATGTCCCAATCTGCATTTAGGAAACTACATTATTAAGTTTTGCATACTTTCTTTTACAAACATAGCAAAAGTCAGCTGCACTGAATTCTAATTTCTTCTTTTCTGAAACATTTTCAGACAGTGAAAGTTTCAGAGATCGCTCCCAACCCCATTTCTGGATCTGTAGGTGGTGGCTATGCTGGGGTGCAGTTCCAAAGATCCCAAAAGCACACCAATAAAATATCAGCCAAGCAGCTACTCCTAATGCAAGTCTAGATATTAAGTCACAATAAGCTATTTGGCCATGGGCAAGTATAACAGCCAAGCCCAAAAGCAGTTTTTGCTTTAGTGGCTGACTAATGGCTGCGAGACCATCAAATGTTTTCTGAAAGCCGAGATATTCTCAAACAATTTCAGCAAAGGCTGTACACCACCTGCCCTCCATATGTTTGTTTTAACTTTTTCCAACTTGCCTTCGGTTGATCCATTTATGATAGAATCAGGACTTTTCATGAAATGTATTTGTTCATGGGATGTGGGCGTCACTGGCAAGGCCATCATTTATTGCCCATGCCCAATTGCCCTCGAGAAGGTGGTGGTGAGCCACCTTGAACCGCAGTGCTCCCACAGTGCTGTTGGGGAGGGAGTTCCAGGATTTTGACCCAACGACGATGAAGGAACGCCGATATACATTCAAGTCAGGATGGTGTGTAACTTGAAGGGGGACTTGCAGGTGCACCTACTGCCCATGTCCTTCTAGGTGGTAGAGGTTGCAAGTTTGAGAGGTGCTACTGAAACCGCCTTGGCGAGCTGCTGCAGTGTATCTTGACACACTGCAGCCACGGTGCGCCGGTTTGGAGGAGTGAATGTTTAAGGTGGTGGATGGGGTGTCAATCAAGCGGGCTGGATGGTATTGAGCTTCTGGAGTGTTGTTGGAGCAGCACTCAGCCAGACAAGTGGAGTGCATTCCATTACACTCCTGACTTTTGCCTTGTAGATGGTGGAAAGGCTTTGGGGAGTCAGGAGAGGAGACACTCGTCACAGAATACTCAGCCTCGGACCTGCTCTTGTTGCCACAGTATTTATGTGGCTGTTCCAGTTAAGTTTCTGGTCAATGGTAACCTCCAGGATGTTGATGGTGGGGGATTCAACAATGGTAATGCTGCTAAATGTTAAAGAGTGGTGCTTAGGCTCTCGCTTGTTGGAGATAGTCATTGCCTGGCACGTGTGTGGCGCAAATGTTACTTGCCACTTATCAGCCCAAGCCTGAATGTCATCCAGGTCTTGCTGCATGCAGGCATGGACTGCATTATTAGCTGAGGAGTTGGGAATGGCACTGAACACTGTGCAACCATCAGCAAACATCCCCCACTTCTGACCTTATGATGGAGGGATAGTCATTGATGAAGCAGCTGAAGATGGTTGGCCCTGGGACACTGCCCTGGGGAAGTCCTGCAGCGATGTCCTGGGGCTGGGATGATTGACCTCCAACAACCACAACCATCTTGGTCAAATGTTGCCTTGATGTCGAGGATAGTCACTCTCAGCTCTCCTCGGGAATTCAGCTCTTTTGTCCATGCTTGGACCAAGGCTGCAATGAGGTCTGGAGCAGAGTAGTTCAGGCAGAACCCAAACTGAGCATCGGTTATTGGTGAGTAAGTACCGCTTGATAGCACTGTCGACGGCATCTTCCATCACTTCGCTGATTGAGAGCAGACTGATAAGGCAGTAATTGGCCAGATTTCTCCAGTTTTTTGTAGACAAGTCATACCTGGGCAGTTTTCCACATTGCCGGGTAGATGCCAGTGTTGTAGCAGTACTGGATCTGCTTGGCCAGCATCCATCAAAATGGAATAGCATAAGTATTATTTATGATTACTTTTTGTTTTGTTGAAGGCAAGACTGTTTTTTTAAAAAAAAGACACTCGTCTCTCCTTCCGTGGTCTTTGTGTGCCATTTATCAACTGGAGCTGAAGAATGAGAGGGGATCTCATAGAAACGTTTAAAATTCTGATGGGTTTCGACAGGTTAGATGCAGGAAGAATGTTCCCAATGTTGGGGAAGCACAGAACTAGGGGTCACAGCCTAAGGATAAGGGGTAAGCCATTTAGGACCGAGATGAGGAGAAACTTCTTCACCCAGAGAGTGGTGAACCTGTGGAATTCTCTACCACAGAAAGTTGTTGAGGCCAATTCACTGAATATATTCAAAAAGGAGTTAGATGTAGTCCTTAATACTAGGGGGATCAAGGGGTATGGCGAGAAAGCAGGAATGGGGTACTGAAGTTGCATGTTCAGCCATGAACTCATTGAATGGCGGTGCAGGCTCGACGGGCCGAATGGCCTACTCCTGCACCTATTTTCTATGTTTCTATGTTTCTATGAATCTGTTCCCAGGCCTCAACAATGCTATATCATAACTAGCCACTAAAAGATGCAGAAGTGTCTTCTGGGAATGATTGTCTCTTCAGTGCGACACCTCTTCATGGTACAGTTAAGGAACTTGGCATGAATTTAGGATGGAGAAAAGATTACAGGCTGAATTTCAACTTTGTAAAATCTATTACATGATATATCAAATATACTACCACATTGAAATCTGTTCATTATCAGAGCATAGTAGAAAATTGAATTACTCACATTAATAATATCCCTGCGAATAGCACGCAGTGGATTACCCTCCAGCAACAAAGATTTCAACTTTGGAAGATTTCCTAGCTCATAAGGCAAGCTGTGAGTAAGTCACAAAGAGGATTTAATGAAAGGACAAGAGATTTTATGGAAACTTATGTTACACATCGCAAGTATTTTTTACGGTTCTTTTGCATAAACGCAAATAAGTTGCTCGATTTGAAATTACTGTTACAATTGTGGGAGAATTATCAAACACTAAAAGGATCAAGAAAAAAAAAGGAAACGTTTTTAATACATGCAAAGAAAAAAGTAGTGAAGGGCAAAACAGATTTAGGTATCATATTAAGAGGAATGGTAAATGAATATTCTATCTGATTCTTCAGAGCGGAGGAGTAGGAGTACTAGAAGTACATGGAAGACTAGAAATTATTAGAGAGAAGCTTGCAGGGATTAGTACAAACAAATAAATTGTCATGGAAAAAGCAATGGGATTGTAACTGGACAAATCTCCAGGGGCAGACATTAAAGTATATTAAAATAAATATACACAAGGAAAATGGGGATTATTAGTTAAAATCTTTCAAAATTCAGCAGATTTGGGGATTGAACAAGACTGAAAGTTACATCTTTACGCAAAAAAGAAAGAGACAAACTGGCCCATGTGTTCAATGTATGCAGCAGAAAAACTGATTGAATCCATCAGTGGCAATAAAGTGACTGATCCCCTGGAGAATCAGCAAGATTTTGTGAAAGGTAGGTCATGCCTAATGAACTTAAGAGAACTGTAATAGAATCAGTGAAGTAGTGGATAGAGCAGGATGTCATACACGTAGATTTTCAGAACGCATTTAATAATGTTCCACACAAGCGATTACCAGCTAAAACAGGTACATGGAATCAGAGCTAGCAGTGTAGAGTTAAGGAACTCAGCATCAATTTAGGATAGAGAAAAGATTACAGGCTGAATTTCAACTTTGTAACTTCTATTATATCAAATATACTACCATATTGAAATCTGTTACTATTTAGAGCATAGCAGAAAATTGAATTACTCAAATTAATAATATCGCTGACCTAAATTGGCTCCCGGTTAAGCAACGCCTCGATTACAAAATTATCATCCGTGTTTTCAAATCTCCTCCATCCCCAAAATCCCCCGAGATATCCGTGCTCCTCTAATTCTTCCCTTTTAAGCATCCCTGATTATAATCGCACAACCGTCGGTGGCTATGCCTTCTGTTGCTTAGGCCCCAAGCTCTGGAATTCCCTCCCTAAACCTCTCTTTCCTCCTTTAAGATGATCCTTAAAACCTCTCTCTTTGATCAAGCTTTTGGTCATCTGCCCTAATTTCCTCTTAAGTGGCTCGGTGTCAAATTTTTTGTCTTATAATACTCCTGTGAAGCAACGTTGAACATTTTACTATATTAAAAGGCGCTATATAAACACAAATTGTTATTGTTGGATAGTCAATTGATTGAGGGGCAAGCAGAGTTCAGATAAAAGGAACATTCTTAGGTTGGCAGGCAGTAATGAGTGGTATACCCCAAGTGCTGCTGCTGGTGTGCCAGCTTTATATAGCAACAACTTGCATTTACATACTACCTTTGACTTGGTAAAATGTCCCAAGGCACTTCACATGAGTGTAAAAATTTACACCAAACCAAAGAAGGAGACATTAGGACAGGTGACCAAAACCTTGGTTAAAGCGGTACATTTGAAGGAGCGGCTTAAAGGAGGAGAGAGATGTGAAGAGGCAGAGAGGTTTAGGGAGGAAATTCCTAACATTGGGGACTAGACGACTGAAAGCACAGCTGCCAATGATGGGACAAATGAAGTGAGGGATGTACAAGAAGCCAGAGTTGGAGGAATGCAGAGCTCTCGTAGGGCTCGAGAAGGTTAGAGATAGGGAGGAGGAAGGCCATGGAGGGATTTGAACACTAGGATGAGAATTTTTTAATTGAAACATCACTGAACTGGGAGCCAATCAATGTGCATGCATTGTTATTTCTATTGAAAAGCCAGTGAGCAGCTTGTGTGGGACTTCCAGAGCACTGCACGGCCACGCGGCTTATCAAAAACATTGGAGCCAATGTAGATCAGCGAGCACAGGGTTGATGGATGAATGGGACTGGTGCGAATTAGGCTTCGGGCAGCAGAGTTTTGGATGAGGTTAAGTTTATGGAGATGAAAAATGGGAGGCCGGCCATGAGACATTGAAAATGTATGAAAAATCGTAGGTGGATCACAGATTCCATTTCAAAATGCATTTCCTAGGCTTTATGACATATTTCCATTAGATTTAGCTACTATCCCCGCTGTGCCTGCAGGTGGCGCCCTAATAGGGTTATCAATGCATTTCAATGGATTTAGCAGTCTAGGTATGCAAGTCATTAAAAGCTAGCTCAATTTCAAAAAATGATCAAAAATACCAATTGGAGACAGGGTTTCACCACATATTTTTGAAGCAAGGAAAAACTACTGAAATTATACAGGCCTCGGATCAGACTTCAAATAGAAAATTGGCCACCCCACCTTTGTAAGGATAATTTACATCAATTCGCCAAGCTGATATGTAGAATGAGGAGATACTGCGTATACTTAAATTATATACCTTGCAGATGAGGAGGTTAAGAGGTGATCGGATGGATAATGCCAATTGGGGATACTGGAACACGGGGACATAATCTTAGAATTATAGTTAAGCTGATTAAAAGTGAATCCAGGAAGAACTCCTTCACACAAAGGATTGTGAGAATATGGAATACATTGCCCCAGAAAATAGAAGCAAAGCCAATTGGGGTGTTAAGGGGGATTGACACATACTTGGTAAGTAAGGGTAATAAGATATGGAGAAATGTCAGTGAATTGGAATTTAAAGAGAATTGCAATGGCTACAAAAATGGCACAGCAGGCTCATTAAGTCAAATGATTTATTCCTGGCCCTATATATTGATTTTCTATTTCTCACACCAGATTTTTTTTAATAACCTCTGAATGAAGTTGTAAATATTGTGATAACTCAAGACACAGTGTCCATTTTTATGTGGTGAACCAATATATGCTATGAGCCGAGTTGATATTACAGGACCTGATTTCATATGGGATCCTTGTAACTGGGCTACCTTCAAACCCAAATGCCAAAGATGGCAACACAGTGCACTAATTCAATGCACCCCACAATCTTTATTTCTGCTCTGTACATTTTAAAACATTCCCCTGCAGAGAGCTTGAGCAGGTATGCTGCCACCAATGAAGCTCCTGACCTAGCACTAGGAACTGCACAACAATAGTCTAGTGTAGGTTGCCCTGAGATTTTCCGCTTTGGGGAGGTACAGCTTGCATCTAGCAACTCCCAGTTGCATTGTGAACAACAGTTACAAACTATACCCTACTGCTTTATGACAAGGCATGATGCATCAAGTGACACATTGCTTCTTAAACAATGCACACATTTCTATATCCTAATTGGAATGTCCTGCATTATTTGGGTTTGAAAATAGATGATAATAAATTAAATTTTTAATAATGTGCACTATTATAAAGAATTACTAGCACATCTACATGTACCTGCTAATGTCATTATTTGTGAGGTCAAGTCGTTCAAGGCCTTGAAGCAGAAGAATTTCATCTGGCAACGATTTCAATTTGTTGTCGCGGAGCTCCAGTACACTGATGGCACTTAAATATTTCAGGTGCTCTGACCCCAAATACTCAATCTGGTTATTTCCGACATGTAGTTCCTGAAGTGCAGTAGTAGTACAATTGTTAAACTTATAAATTTACAAGTAATACAGACTGGTGCAAGACATTTCTATTTAGTTACATCATCACATTTTATCCATCACATTGATTTGCATGTCTTTTCTACAGGTGGACATAGGGTAGAGTATAAACCACGAGCTGCAGCATTTGAATATTTTCTAGTCACAACATTTCCTTTTCTGATTACATTCTTCAAATATAGCTTGCAGATCCAATAAAAGATACTTAAAAAGTAGAAAATCATCATAAAAGGCTCAACTGTTCCCCTCGCAAGACTGTTGTTAAACTGAGTTGAATTTTTTTTTTAAAGTACAACTGTTCAAACTGACCAATTACATTGGCCCTGAATTTGCGGTCAGTATGATGGCGAACTGTCAGAATACACCGTCATACCACCTTTGAAACTGACAAAACTTTGGGATTTGGCGCATGCACATGTGGTCTGTCGATGATAGCTTCCAAACAGGCTGCGCTTTGCCCCCCTCCCTCCAGAGCTGGCAATCAGTGAAATCTCATAAATCATTGAAACTGACAAAACCTTTGGCTCTTCTGCAGTAAGTACACTGTTAAATTCCCCACTAAAAGTTGAACCCAAAAGGAAATTAGGTGTAACTAAGGTTTTAACAGCATAGTGACTGCTAAACAAAGGGCCGGGAAAACTAATTTTAATTTTGTGCAGTGTGAAATTTGTCCATTTTAATAAAAATTAAAATTTTTAAGAAGCTTATTAAAAAATTTTAATTAAGTTTGTCCATCTTTATTTTAGGTTTGCCTTTCTCCCATGTGAGAACCCCAATCTTTCTTTTGCTCTCTCTTCCTATTTTAAAAAGCTAGAATTTTAAGGGCTTACTCATTCCTTGTTTGCTGTGAGAGAATTCTGCCTTTTGATTGACTGCTTAGACAGCCTGTTGATGTCACAGCAGTTCGAACAAGGGGAATCCAATTGAGTTCCGTTGAATTGAATTCAAGGTCGGAAATCCTGAAGTTCTTGACACGGGGATTGCAAGATCCTCATGTGGGACATCCGGGCCAGCAGCAAACGTCTCCGCTTCACTGCTGACCACAAATTCAGGGCCAATATATACAAAAATTCTGTAATATCTATAATAATGGAATGTGGGGCGGAGACAAAATATGCTACAAACACCGATGCAACACCATTTATTATTGCAACCACAACATGAAGGAACGTAGAAATGTACACAATCAGAAAGATCATTGTGGTTCATCCAGCCAGGCCCCAAGTTAAAAATACTATATTTTACTGCATCACCCAAATTGCTTCTCTTATCAAAAGCTACCCAGCTTTGCCAATTTGCTAATGTTATAAACCCTCACTGTCTCAATGTACAATCACAACAGTTACAATTCATGTTACTGTGTAAAGTAGCTAAATCTAAATTGCATTCACCACCTCTCCTTCACTGATAGTTGGGCTATTTTTAAGTTGCATTATATAGTCATACTTAAACCACCACAGATTTAAACGCAGAACGCTTCAGCGCAGCTTCCAGTCGTTGACAGCATCCACACCGTATATTAAATGCAAGAGATTTAGGACAGAGCAGGAAATTGTTTTATACTCAGAGGGTGTGAGCTTGTGGAATGCACTACTGGAACAGAGACCATTAACAAGTCAGATAGGTGGTTGAAGAAAAGACTAAGAAAGAGATATGGGAACCGGATGGCCATATGGGATTAGGACTACGGCTCATTGAAGATAAACAGCGAAACAAACTAGTTGAGCTGAAGAGTCTGAATCCACGTTGTCATTTCTGCTTATTCTATGCAAGTGGTAAGATTAAATTTACATTTTGAATGTTGGGACATCAAAAAAAAAATCTAGCAATAAGAAATTTAAAATAACATAAAAGTTATTAAAAGGAGGTGGGGGGAAAGAGAGAGAGAGAGAGAGGAAGCGCGGGCGAGGGGAGCAGGGGCGCGGGGACCCGGAGGCCCGGGCGGGGGGCGGGAGGCAGAGGAGGCCCGGGCGGGAGGCGGGGGGAGCGAGTGGGGGGGGGGGGGGGGGGGGGGAAGGAGGAACCGCGGGCCAGAAAACACAAGCGAGGGGCAGGTGAAAGCGCGAGCGCAGGCGAGCGAGGGGGCCGGGGGGGGAAAAAGGCGAGCGAGCGAGGGGGTCGGGGGGGAAAAAGGCGAGCGAGCGAGGGGGTCGGGGGGGAAAAAGGCGAGCGAGGGGGTCGGGGGGGAAAAAGGCGAGCGAGCGAGGGGGTCGGGGGGGGAAAAAGGCGAGCGAGCGAGGGGGTCGGGGGGGGAAAAAGGCGAGCGAGCGAGGGGGTCGGGGGGGGAAAAAGGCGAGCGAGCGAGGGGGTCGGGGGGGGAAAAAGGCGAGCGAGCGAGGGGGTCGGGGGGGGAAAAAGGCGAGCGAGCGAGGGGGTCGGGGGGGGAAAAAGGCGAGCGAGCGAGGGGGTCGGGGGGGGAAAAAGGCGAGCGAGCGAGGGGGTCGGGGGGGGAAAAAGGCGAGCGAGCGAGGGGGTCGGGGGGGGAAAAAGGCGAGCGAGCGAGTCGGGGGGGAAAAAGGCGAGCGAGGGGGTCGGGGGAGGAAAAAGGCGAGCGAGCGAGGGGGTCGGGGGGGGAAAAAGGCGAGCGAGCGAGGGGGTCGGGGGGGGAAAAAGGCGAGCGAGCGAGGGGGTCGGGGGGGGAAAAAGGCGAGCGAGCGAGGGGGTCGGGGGGGGAAAAAGGCGAGCGAGCGAGGGGGTCGGGGGGGGAAAAAGGCGAGCGAGCGAGGGGGTCGGGGGGGGAAAAAGGCGAGCGAGCGAGGGGGTCGGGGGGGGAAAAAGGCGAGCGAGCGAGGGGGTCGGGGGGGGGGAAAAGGCGAGCGAGCGAGGGGGTCGGGGGGGGGGAAAAGGCGAGCGAGCGAGGGGGTCGGGGGGGGAAAAAGGCGAGCGAGCGAGGGGGTCGGGGGGGGAAAAAGGCGAGCGAGCGAGGGGGTCGGGGGGGAAAAAGGCGAGCGAGCGAGGGGGTCGGGGGGGGAAAAAGGCGAGCGAGCGAGGGGGTCGGGGGGGGAAAAAGGCGAGCGAGCGAGGGGGTCGGGGGGGGAAAAAGGCGAGCGAGGGGGTCGGGGGGGGGAAAAAGGCGAGCGAGGGGGTCGGGGGGGGGAAAAAGGCGAGCGAGGGGGTCGGGGGGGAAAAAGGCGAGCGAGGGGGTCGGGGGGGAAAAAGGCGAGCGAGGGGGTCGGGGGGGAAAAAGGCGAGCGAGGGGGTCGGGGGGGAAAAAGGCGAGCGAGGGGGTCGGGGGGGGAAAAAGGCGAGCGAGGGGGTCGGGGGGGAAAGGCGAGCGAGGGGGTCGAGGGAAAAAGATTTCACCAATTTGTTAGCTGGGCCAAATGCAGATGAAGATCTCAACAAGTGTAAACGATACGCTATTTAATTGCCATTTTGCCTTAAATGCAATATAGGAAAACAACCTTACGTTCATCAGATGTCGAAGCTCAGTTTTTATGTTTTAGAACGATAGCTACAGACTGCTTCAGAGAATACCCTTTTTGTGTTTTTATTTTTTTTTAAATACTATTATATAGATATATATATTATATAGATATATAGAATTCCTGCTGTGACATACTAAAATCCCACTTCAGAGCTATTACAAATAGGGATCACTAGCCACACCTCATTGTTCTTATTAATATAGGGTAGCAGTAGTACGGAACCTTATGACATCACATTGATTTGTTGGGAGTTCACACAAAACATATCCAAGGCTGCCTCTAACTAGAAATCTTAAAACACAAAAGTAACAGAAGACTAAAACATGTGTACAAGTGTATAGGTAAGACCCTGATAAGCACCCTCTTCAACTAGCTATCAAGAAATTATTTTTAAAAAGCAGGTGTTGGTTAGTGTTGATAACATTTTCTTGGTATTCTCAAAGTACCTTCAGATATTTACAGGATGGAAACTCTGGTAGGTGGTGGAGTCTGTTATGCCTCAGGTAAAGTTGTTCTAATGACACCATCTTCGCTAATTCTGGAGGGACACATTCCAGTTCATTATGAGTTGCATCCAACAATTTTAAGCCTGAATAAAATAAGATAAATTATATAGCAAATTAATCTACGTGGTTTGTTTCATACTACAAAACTTAATATAAAAGGGCTCAGATGCTGTTCCGATAGATAATGCAATCAGAACCATTTCAATTTAATTGCTGTATTCATACCTGTTTCCCTTCTCCTCTCTCCAAGATTGATAATACAGGTATACCTTTTTCTAGCAAGCTCTATACGGTGAGGCTTATGGACACTAAATTGATATCTAAGGGTGCATTCAATGACACTCCTCGGTTCAGTTAGGAACCATCTCAGAAACATGTGCGGAATTAAGACACTCAAATCTGGGTAAAAAACAACAATAATTTCAAATGATTCAGTTCCCCCTCTCAATTGGACAGTGTGGCAATGTACTCCAGCACTGAGACAATATCAGTATTATATCCATTCAAGAAAAGACAAAAAGTCACTTTTTTTCTTGATAATGAAATCTTAATAAAGTTTAGTTAAATTTGCACCTAACTATCAGCAAGTATAAATCAGAATATCATATGGCAGCTTCAATATGAAAAATAAACATAGGAAATCGTTTTTCACATTAGTCTTTTATTTTCCAACTGTCTTACTTCTCATTTTGCTAATGTCCATGGGTATGCTCTTCAGTTTGTTGTTAGCCAGATTGAATCGCAGTAGACCCGATAGCTCCCCGAGGGTGCTTGGAATTGTTGAAAGTTGATTGTTGGACACATCCTGTCAAACATAGAAAACTGAATCAGTATTCCAATAACTGACACAACCGATTTGCAACTAGCATTTTCAGGATGGGGTACAGCTTTGGTCCCTAAAAACAAATATGTATGAAAATCCATGTTTCCTTGCTGTCATTTCCAAGATGCACATTTATTTAGTATTTTTAAGCACTCATTCATTTTTTTTTTAAAGTAAGGTTGGGAAGCACCAAGTAGACAGAGAGCAACAGTCCTACGGTAGCCTAAGATGACGGGATCCTTTTCCTTTGGAAACTATATGAAGCTAAATGCAAATATTCCAATATTTTAAAATCACAGTTGACTTTTCATTCCTGATTGGTAGTAGATGAAAATTGCCATGGGTAAATTTAAATGAGACCCTGTGCGTTAATTAACTTCTTACTCACCATATCTAAAACAGTCAAGTGAGAACATAAGAGAAATAGGTGCAGGAGTAGGTCATTCAGCCCCTCAAACCTGCTCCTCCGTTCAATGAGGTCATGGCTGATCTTCTACCTCAACTCCACTTTCCTGCACTATCCTCATATCCCTTGATTCCCTTAATATCCAAAAATCTATCAATGTCTGTCTTGAATATACTCAACGACAGCCTCCACATCCACAGCCCTCTGGGATAGAGAAGTCCAAAGATTCCAAAGAAGTTTCTCCTCATCTCAGTTCAAAATGGCTGACCCATTATTCAGAGACTGTGACCCCTGGTTCCAGACTCCCCAGTCAGGGGAAACATTCTCCCTGCATCTACCCATCAAGCTATGTAAGAATTTTGTATGTTTCAATGAGATCACCTCTCATTCTTCTAAACTCGAGGCCTAGTCTACTCAAATCGACAATACCCCTATCCTAGGAATCAGTCTGATGAACCTTCATTGCACTCCCTTAGTGGCAAGTATATCCTTCCTTAGATAAGGAGACCAAAACTGTACACAACATTCCAGGTGCAGTCTCACCAGGGCCCCATATAATTGCAGAAAGACGTTTTTACTCTTATACTCAAATCCTCTTGTAATTAAGGCCAACATACCATTTGCTTTCTTAATTGCTTGTTGTACCTGCAGTGATTCGTGTAAAAGGACACCCAGGTCCCGCTGAACAACAACATTTCCCAATCTCTCACCATTTAAAAAATTACTCTGTTTTCTATTTTCCTACCAAAATGGACAACTTCATATTTCTCCACATTATATTCAATTTGCCATGTTCTTGCCCACTCACTTAGCCTGTCTATATCCCCTTGAATTCACTTTGCATCCTCCTCACAACTTACATTCCTACCTAGCTTTGTATCATTAGCAAACTTGGATATATTACATTTGATGCCCTCATCCAAATCATTGATATAGATTGTGAATAGCTGGGCCCAAGCACTGACCCTTGCAGTCCCCCATTAGTTACAGCCTGCCAACCCAAAAATTGCCTATTTATTCCTACTCTCTGTTTTCTGTCTGTTAACCAATTCTCAATCCATGCTAGTATATTACCCCCAATCCCATGAACGTTAATTTTGTTTAATAACCCCTTGTGGCTGCCTTTTGAAAATCCAAATACACCACATCTACTGGTTGCCCCTTATCTATTCTGCTAGTTACAACCTCATAAAACTCAACATTATTTCCCTTTCATAAATCCGCCTTGACTCTGCCCAATCCTATTATTATTTGACTCTGCCCAATCCTATTATTATTTTCTAAGTGCCCTGTTACCACGTCCTTAATAATAGATTCTAGCATTTCCTCTACTATTGATGTTCCCAGTTTTCTCTCTCCCTCCTTTCTTAAATAGTGGGGTTACATTAGCTACCTTCCAATTCACAGGAACCGTTCTAGAATCTATGGAAATTTGAAAAATGACAACCAATGCAACCGTCTCCACAACCACCCCTTTCAAAACCTTCGGGTGTAGATCCTCAAGAGATTTATCGACTTTCAGTCCCATTAATTTCTCCAGTACTATTTTTTTACTAATATTAATTGAGAATAAGCATCAGTTAGGATGTTGTGTTATATTACTAAATCAGTTGTGTTCAGTCCCCAGGGTTCAAGCTGAAGCTATACATTGCACCAATCGGTTTTACGGTTCTGGTTTGTGACAAGTTTGCATTCAGAGACCTCTCAAAAGATAACCTATACAGGTAGATAAGCTAATTAACAGGATAGACAGAGTGAACGCAACAATATTTTCAGATATGCAAGGGTAGCAGGACAATAAGCGGAGAGGGGTTCGGTTTGAAGGGCAAAGTTAGGACAGACATATGTGCACTTCTTTACATAGAAGATAAACTGCTGGAATTGAATAGAACATAAACCAATCATTACACCAATTGTGCTTGTTGGATAATTCTTTCCTTATCCTTATAACAGATTCAAAACCTAGAAACAGTGATATGTCTGAGAACTAACTTATTAAGTATTACTACAAAATATTCATCTTAAAACCTCATACAGGGCAATACACATCAGCCTTGCATCTAACTAAAACATGCATAGAAATTGGTTGCAAATCATGAAAATGGCTTCTCCAAGCCTGTTCATATAACCTGGTCTTGAAAGTAGGCAAAAGTTTCTGAGTAAAAACATTGTGGGGGAGAAATTGCATCGTGCCCCATTTGGGGCGATAACTTTTATGGTAGCACAAAAGTATCGCCGGGCGCTACGCAAGTGAAACCGACGCGAACCTCCAGTTTAGCACTCCAGGAAGGAGGTGAAATGCTAAATCAAGCGTTACCACTTCCCTTGGAGCGCTAAAGCCAGCAAGAGGGGTGGAAGAGATGCAGCGTTGCTCAATGTCGAGAGCAGCGCTGCCGGAAGCTGAGGTTCCTTCCCTTCCTTAAAGGGAAGATACATTGCTGCAGGCTCTGCATAGAAACAAATGTTCTTCCACGCCGACGGCAGCCGTGACAATCAGCCCCAAGCACTCTTAACAGAGTGCAGGGCTGATCAATCGCAGCACAGAAAAAAGTTGAAAAAATAAACTTAGGGGTAAAAATATTTTTTATCATTGACACGAGCAGCATTACCTTTAAATACCGCTCCCCAGCAGCCGCCCTCCCCAACAACGCCTCCTGCAGCTGCTGGTGTTGATGCCCGCTAATGCTGCAGGGGGCAGAACCGAAGTTTGGATCCGGGGTGCTGCGCAGCCGGATGAAGTCACGATCTCCAGGACACAGGAGGCCAATTTCTTGCTCTGCATCTCTTCTTACATCATTTTCCTTATGATTTGCTTCCTGCTGGATGGAACACTATTTTTTGTTTTATGAACCATCCCAAAGTTGTTTGAACAGATTGCCAGATAGGGATGAAAGCAATGTTCCCCCTAATTTTATTTTGGGTGCACGGCTCCTTTAACGGGCTGGGCGGCCCATTCAAAGTTTTGCACCTGCGTGAAATTTCACATTGGAAAAGCCGGGACTGGAAGACAGCTGCACAGCTTAGAGGGAATGTTGGTTGAGGGGCTTTGTATCTTATACTCTACTGTTAGTTCCAAACATTGCTTTTCCTGGGCCATAGCTTTGTTGTACAAAACCGTTGAAATATGCTCTATAGCAACATTGCATTTTTACATTAGAGCAATATCCTTCCTTACACTCCCCTCTGTTGTGAATAAAATCCTGTGTTTTAAAAGCCTATGGTGTAGATTCTCAGTTTGTTGCCTTCTCTGTTTTCACCCCGGAGGGGCTGTCATGGAAGCGGAAAGTATTTCCAGGTGGGCGGCCAGCTTCCAGCATCCCGCCGGGACATTCGGTGCTGGATTTGCTGGTGTGCGGCGAAGAACCACCCGGGAGAGGCGAGCCGGTGTGCAACACCCACGTTGTGATACCGGCCTGAAATATGAAACTCACCCAATCGGAGCCCCCCCCCCACCCCACCCAGAGCACGTCCTAGTGGGACTGCCTGTGAAAGCTGCCAGTCCCAGCTGTAGCAGGTGCAGCGAGGGAAGGAATGTCTACCTAAGTTAAGCGTGATTGTTTTTTATTTTGCGATTCATGTGGCTGTGGTATCAATAAAGTATTGGGAATATTTTGGGTAGGTTTTTTTTTTTTCCAGACTTTTTTTTTCATGGAAGCCTCTCTTAGGGCACTCCGAGGCCGGCTGTTTACCTCGGGACTTTCATTTGCTCAGCCGGCCTAGCGCCTTAAAAGAGGTGCAGAACGCCTCCCTTAGCGCTCCATTCCATACACAGGGCCCAGCTGGTGAATTTTGAGGCTGGAGACACAAACCATTTCCTGGCAAAAAATTTACCACTCCACCCGGGTTAAAGCCGCAACAGAGGCGCGACCGAATTTCCACCCCCATGTTTTAATCCTGACAACACTTTTACCTCAATATTATCCAACTAGCTTATTTAATAATCTATATGTGCCTATCCTCACAATACAATGTCTTCAATCTTGAAATTCATCCTGCTCCAATGCTATCAGTGTCATTGATGGGGGGGAAGCAGATTTGCAAGAACACAGTTGAAACTAAATCTGTTTATATTGCAGTTCTGTCATTACTTTATTTTAATACAAAACAAAAACAGCCATATTCTTACAGCTTTTAATTACACTATAATGGGCTGCCTGTAAGATTGCACACCGTGAGCTGGTAGATAGCTGCAAAGTCAGCAATGGCCAACAAATAGAATACGACATGTAAGCAGTCAAGGTAGGGACAGGAGGACTACAGAAAGGCCGGGGGAGGGGCGGGCAGAAGAGTTCAGGTGCCGAGTGTTTGCAGTTTTACTTACAGTAGCTCATCATGAAAGCACTGAAACAATGGAAGCGCTGAGGGTGACGTTGGAGCCAACCAGCTAAGAGTTTACTCACATCGCCCAAAATCTATCGTAACAATATAATTGTGAAACAGGAAATGTGGCAAAAAACTACTGCTGTACCGTTTTTAATATATGACTAAAGGATCCCCTCTGGTATTGCTTACTGTACATCGTATGATAGTGACAGAAGTATGGATACCAGACATCATTCTGTTGTAAAAGTGGTGCTGTATTTAAGGTGGTCTGTTCATTTAAGGCCAAGAAGTATAAATATTAAGTAAAAACACACTGAGGCCACTCAAGAGTTTAATTGTTGTTTGTGAAAGAACTTTACAGATTGAATGTATTGGTCAGTTTCAAGGTACAATTGAGAATCAACCAGCATTTATGATTGCTACAAATACCAAAGGAGCACATTACATTTGCAATGTGACATTGTTGTTTTATAGAGCCAAAGTTTGAACTGGTCATTAGAACGGCGTACCTCCGAGCCTTGTGCCTAGAATTTAGAATTAAAAGTGCGCTTAAACAGTACCTCGCTATTCTGAAGTATCTGCAGGCCTCCATTCCAGTCGGCGCAGCGCAGCGCAGCTTGAGCTGTGGGTGCGGAGCTATCGACGTGCTGTGTCTACACAGCTGGCATGGGGGCCGGGCTAGGACCCAGTGTGTCTGAGTGCCGGCAGCGCTGCGCATGCACGTTGGAGTGTGTGCGCATGTGCAATGGCACAGGAACATTGGCTGGGTGATCGATTTCCCGCCCCTAGCCGAACAGCCGAAGATATGCTGCTGCATGCTTTAGTAAGCTTTGCTGCTGTGTGAACAGTTTCCAGCCCCTGGCCGAACAGATAGGCGCTGCGTGCTGCAGTAGGTGAGGTAGGGACTTTTATTTTTTTATTTATTGATTGATCTTTGATTTTTTTAATCTTTGATTTGATTGATCGTGATGGTTCTTTATTTTTTTTTTAAAGTGAAGGTGTTTAGTGCTCTCTCTTCTCTTCTCTTCTCTTCTCTTTTCTTCCCTTCTCTTCCCCCCCCCCCCCCCCCCCCCCCCCGCCACAATCTCTGGCTAGCTGCGCTGATTTCTTAACTCTACACAAGGTTTTTCCTGGCATACAAAAGTGGACACTTATTCCGTTCTAATTTAGTTTGGAGTAAATTTTCGCAGTTCAAATTTGCAAAACAGGCGTAAGTGGCTGGACATGTCCCCTTTTGAAAAAAAAACTAAACTAAAACTAAATTAAACTAACTCACTAGAACTGGAGCAAACTAAATGTGGAGAATTGCAATTTCTAGAATACTCCAAAAAAAAATAATTGCTCCAAAAAAAATAGGAGCGAATCTAGTTGAAACTTGGGCCCATAATTTCAGAAGTATTAGGCCACGTGTTAGAAATTCAAGTCTGTTGCAGATAATGTCTCTGGTTCAGCGACGTCAGTCACTCCTATAAATGGAACCCACATCCCTCACTTTCATACACTACTTTTCCAATAGTGTAACTTAGGGTACAACAATATGTCCCCACTTGATATGCGAACTGGATATTGTGTCTTTCAAATGTGCTCAAACGTGCTTCCTAAAACTTTCAGCATACAGGCTGTTTAAGCTTTACTGAAACAAGGCCAAAATGAAACATTAAATTATTTTATTCTTCAGACAAGTGAACATACTTCATGTCTCTGATCTATTTCCTGCTCATACATAATTACTTGAATAGAGAGAGGGGTATCAATGGCATGAACAAATAAACTCCCCCTTGAGACCACCACATAATCAAAATATTCCAGCCAAACTTTGGCCACAGATACTGCCCCCGAATGCAAGCAACTTTTATGTAATGGTAGTCCTTCATCAAGCTGCATGTACTACCACGAAGGAGCAGCCAGTGTCTCTCAACCTCCTTACGCATGTTAGTCATTGTACCTGTGATTGTTGGTTGGGAATTTCCTGAAATGACAAGTTGTGCTGAAATTTACACCGATCTTCCCAAAAACCAGCTATGCTAAAATTTCCTGGGAATCTCATTACCATGCACTAGAAAGTTAAAAACTGATGTACAATAATTAGAATCAGTTCCTATGGACTGGAGGGTAGCTAATGTAACCCCACTTTTTAAAAAAGGAGGGAGAGAAAACAGGGAATTATAGACCGGTTAGCCTGACATCGGTGGTGGGAAAAATGTTGGAATCAATTATTAAAGATGAAATAGCAGCTCATTTGGAAAGCAGTGACAGGATCGGTCCAAGTCAGCATGGATTTATGAAAGGGAAATCATGCTTGACAAATAATCTAGAATTTTTTGAGGATGTAACTAGTAGAGTGGACAAGGAGAACCAGTGGATGTGGTGTATTTGGACTTTCAAAAGGCTTTTGATAAGGTCCCACACAAGAGATTAGTGTGCAAAATTAAAGCACATGGTATTGGGGGTAACGTATTGATGTTGATAGAGAACTGGTTGGCAGACAGGAAGCAGAGAGTCGGAATAAACAGGTCCTTTTCAGAATGGCAGGTAGTGACCAGTGGGGCCGCAGGGGTCAGTGCTGTGACCCCAGCTATTTACAATATATATCAATGATTTACATGAAGGAATTGAATGTACTATCTCCAAGTTTGCAGATGACACTAAGCTGGGTGGCGGTGTGAGCTGTGAGGAGGATGCTAAGAGGATGCAGGGTGATTTGGACAGGTTAGGTGAGTGTGCAAATGCATGGCAGATGCAACATAATGTGGATAAATGTGAGGTTATCCACTTTGGTGGCAAAAACAGGAAGAGAGATTATCTGAATGATGACAGTTTAGGAAAAGGGGAGCTGCAACGGGACCTGGGTGTCATGGTACATCAGTCATTGAAGTTTGGCATGCAAGTACAGCAGGCGGTAAAGGCGGCAAATGGCATGTTGGCCTTCATAGCTAGAGGATTTGAGTATAGGAGCAGGGAGGTCTTATTGCAGTTGTACAGAGCCTTGGTGAGGCCACACCCAGAATAATGTGTTCAGTTTTGGTCTCTTAATCTGAGGAAGGACATTCTTGCCATTGAGGGAGTAGAGTGAAGGTTCATCAGATTGATTCCTGGGATGGCAGGACTGACATATGAGGAGAGACTGGATCAACTGGGCTTGTATCCAATGGAGTTTAGAAGAAATGAGAGGGGATCTCATAGAAACATTTAAAATTCTGACGGGATTGGACAGGTTAGAGGCAGGAAGAATGTTCCCGTTGCTGGGGAGTTCCAGAACCAGGGGTCACAGTATAAGAATAAGGGGTAAGCCATTTAGGACTGAGATGAGGAGAAACTTCTTCACTCAGAGAGTGGTTAACCTGTGGAATTCTCTACCGCAGAAAGTTGTTGAGGCCAGTTCGTTAGATATATTCAAAAGGGAGTTAGATATGGCCCTTATGGCCAAAGGGATCAAGGGGTATGGAGAGAAAGCAGGAAAGGGGTACAGAGGTTGAATGATCAGCCATGATCTTATTGAATGGCGATGCAGGCTCGAGGGGCCAAATGGCCTGCTCCTGCACCTAGTTTCTAAATCAGCATAAACAATTGGTGCCTGAGAGGGAGAGCAGTGAGAGAGATAGAAGGGAGAAAGGGGTAACAGAGGGCTAGGGAATGGAGTAGATAGATAGTGAAGAGAGTAGGAGCGAGAGGTAGAAAAGAAAGTTATGAGTGGCAGCAAAGGTGGTATAGAATGGTTAGGAGAGAATGGAGAAGGTGGGAGAGATAGGACAGAGGGAGAGTGGGATGGGAAAGGATGAAGAGAGAGTGGGGAAGAGAGGGGCAGGAAGGTAAGGGGGATGAGTAAGAGATGGGGAAGAGGGTAAGAAGCAGGGTAAGCTGAAGAGACACAGAATGAGAAACTAAGAGAGGGTGTGGAGGAGGAAAACAGAGAGAAGCAGCAGACAGAAGCGAGTAGGAGAACAGAAAGGAGAGACTGACAGAAGGGATAAGATCATCAGCTCATAATAATTAAATTGATATTTCAGCACACAAATGTTGCACTCCAGATGTCACACTACATTGCAAATACAAAACAATCTTAAAATACCATATGCTCCTGATTTGTACTTCAGACCTCCAGTCTGAATCAAACAAACATACTCAAGTCTCCAAACTTCCCTAATCAAACAATTAAACTCTGACCATGGCCTATGTTTACTCAACAATAATTAGACTGTGTTGCCTCAAAAATGACATCGCTGCACCTTAGGAGAATACAATATAATCATATGGTTTAACACTCCTGTCATTATGCATCATTTAGCTTACTATGAGCAACTCCACAGGTGTTCCATTAGCATTTATATGTAACTGGTAAATCCACTGTGACGTGGATGCTATACCTGAAATGTTAATTCATCTGTGCTCTCCATAGATTCTGGCTGACCTGCTGACTATTTGCAACATTTTCTGTTATTGTTGTTTCAGATTCCCTGTGATATTGCTCTTAGATAGTCCAGGGCCTGCTGCATGGTTTCTGATGCTTATTGCTATTCTTCAGCAGCCTAAACTAAACAATAGTTTGCCTATCACTATAACACTGCAAATTTACTGGAGCAATGTGTCATAGGACTGAAAATAAAAATACTGAAAGGTATAGGTCTCAGGCATAACAGTGACCTGTAGAAAGCAAGGTAAGAAGTCACAATTACAAATTATGTACGTCTCCCCTTAAGTATTTCTTGAAATCTTCACATAGTAACAAATGTCTTGCAGAATAAAGCAAAATTGGACAGTGGTCACAGCATTGCAAGTACAAAATTCATCATTCAAGCTGGTCTTCCACTCCATTCCTTACTTATATACAAGATAACCTTCCACTTCAACAGTGGTATAACGTTATTGCAATATATATTATATATGACAACAATGCTCAACAACTGAAATAAAAAGAAAATCACAATTGTAAAATAAAGTAGAAGGAAATGTAGACCAGGTCCATTAATATCAAAGGAAAATATTGGTTAATATTTAGTGTTTTTGTTAAGAAAAAACATTTATCTTTCAGCCATTTGAGACATCCTTAGCAACTCCTCCAATAAATTCAGCAACATACCAGCTCTTCTAAATGGACAAGTTGACCTATACCCTCCGGAATCCGTTCTAATTCGTTGTGATGAACATGCAGACTTTTCAAGCTCTTTAAATTCCAGAGTTCATCCGGCAACTCCTTTAGTTTATTGTGGCTGTGGGTTGGAAGGCAGGGAAGAAATGTATATATTCATATATTTAAATTTTTCTAGGGTCACAAACCTATATTTATGGCTTTTGTACAAATGTGTTTTCCTTGCCTTGAAATTATCAAAACGTCACATTCATAAAACATGCTGCAAAATTAAATTTTAACATGAACTATTTCATATGTCAATCAGATTTTTTTTAAATATTGGCACTTCTCAATACTATGATCTACTACTTCAAACACATTTTAGCAGTCAATATTTTTACAGTGCACAGTCCATTCACAAATACTATGAATATATTTTACTGCTCAAATAGGTTGACAGTGCAGTGTGATCATGAAAATTTATTTACAATACCTTTGTACATGCCATTGAAGCCCTTAAAAATGGTATCTGAACAGTATAAATAATTGTCGGTTGACATTTAGTCTAACTATATGTTGGCATGTTGGTTTCTTGCTTGTTGAGGTTTAATGATGCTGCCCCGCCCACCATTTTCTTATTTGATCCAGAGGTGAACTTCCAACCACGAAGGAAGACACAAATAACCTTCCGTAATACTAGGGGACTGAGGGTCTAGCGAGAAGGAGGAACTGAAGGAAATCCTTGTTAGTCAGGAAATTGTGTTAGGGAAATTGATGGGATTGAAGGCCGATAAATCCCCAGGGCCTGATAGTCTGCATCCCAGAGTATTTAAGGAAGTGGCGCTAGAAATAGTGAATGCATTGGTGATCATTTTCCAACATTCTATAGACTCGAACAGTTCCTATGGATTGGAGGGTAGCTAATGTAACACCACTTTTTAAAAAAGGAGGGAGAGAAAACAGGGAATTATAGACAGCTTAGCCTGACATCAGTAGTGGGGAAGATGTTGGAATCAATTATTAAAGATGTAATAGCAGCGCATTTGGAAAGCAGTGACAAGTTCGGTCCAAGTCAGCATGGATTTATGAAAGGGAAATCATGCTTGACAAATTTTCTAGAATTTTTTGATGATGTAACTAGTAGAGTGGACAAGGGAGAACCAGTGGATGTGGTGTATTTAGACTTTCAAAAGGCTTTTGACAAGGTCCCACACAAGAGATTAGTGTGCAAAAGTAAAGCATATGGTATTGGGGGCAATGTATTGACGTGGATAGAGAACTGGTTGGCAGACAGGAAGCAAAGAGTAGGAATAAACGGGTCCTTTTCAGAATGGCAAGCAGTGACTAATGGGATAGCGCAGGGTTCAGTGCTGGGACTACAGCTATTTACAATATACATTAATGATTTAGACGAAGGAATTGAATGTAATAGCTCCAAGTTTGCAGATTACACTAAGCTGGGTGGCAGTGAGCTGTGAGGAGGAAGCTAAGAGGTTGCAGGGTGACTTGGACAGGTTAGTTGAGTGGGCAAATGCATGGCAGATGCAGGAAAATGTGGATAAATGTGAGGTTAACCACTTTGGTGGCAAAAACAGGAAGGCAGATTATCATTTGAATGGTGACAGATTAGGAAAAGGAGAGGTGCAACGAGACCTGGGTGTCATGGTACATCAGTCATTGAAAGTTGGCATGCAGGTACAGCAGGCAAATGGCATGTTGGCCTTCATAGAGAGGGGATTTGAGTATAGGAGCAGGGAGGTCTTACTGCAGTTGTACAGGGCCTTGGTGAGGCCACACCTTGAATATTGTGTACAGTTTTGGTCTCCTAATCTGAGGAAGGACATTCTTGTTATTGAGGGAGTGCAGCGAAGGTTTACCAGACTGATTCCCAGGATGGCAGGACTTACATATGAAGAAAGACTGGATCAACTAGACTTAGATTCACTGGAATTTAGAAGAATGAGAGGGGACCTCATAAAAACATAAAATTCTGACAGGATTGAACAGGTTAGATGCAGGAAGAATGTTCCCGATGTTGGGGAAGTCCAGAACCAGGGGTCACAGTCCAAGGATAAGGGGTAAGCCATTTAGGGCCGAGATGAGGAGAAACTTCTTCACTCAGAGAATTGTGAATCTGTGGAATGCTCTACCACAGAAAGTTGTTGAAGCCAGTTCGTTAGATATATTCAAAAGGGAGTTAGATGAGGCCCTTACGGCTAAAGGGATCAAGGGATATGAAGAGAAAGCAGGAATGGGGTACTGAAGTTGCATGTTCAGCTATGATCATATTGAATGGTGGTGCAGGCTCGAAGGGCCAAAGGGCCGACTCCTGCACCTATTTTCCAAGTTTCTATATCCGTGCCATCACAAAGACCGCCTATTTCCTCATCTGTAACATCACCTGACTCTGCCCCTGCCTCAGCTCATCTGCTGGCGAAACCCTCATCCATGCCTTTGTTACCTCTAGACCTGACTATTCCAACGCACTCCATACCGGCCTCCCATCTTCCACTCTCGGCAAACTTTGGGTCATCCTAAACTTTGCTGTCCATGCCTTAACTTGCACAAAGTTCTGCTCACTCATCACCCCAGTACTCGCTGACCGACCTTAGCTCCTGGTTAACCAACGCCTCGATTTTAAAATTTTCATCCTCGTTTTCAAATCCCTCCATGGTTTCACCCCACCCTATCTCTAACCTTCTCTAGCCCTACAAGATAAATGCACTCCTCCAATTCTGGTCTCTCAAACATCCCCGATTTTAATCCCTCCACCATTGGCGGCTGTGCATTCAGCTGCCCGTGCCCTAAGCTCTGGAATTCTCTCCCTAAACCTCTACGCCTGTCTTTCTTCCTTTAAGATACTTCTTAAAACCTACCTCTTTGACTAAGTTTGCCTTAATATCTGTGTGGCTCGGTGTCAAAACTTGTTTGATAACGCTCTTGTGAAGTGACCTCCTGCGGTGACTCGACGCAACCTGGGCCTCCCGGCTGGACCTCCTGCAGCGACTGGGCAGCTGGACCTGACTATCGGGCCTCCACACCCCCGGCCCCCCTATCTGGACCTCTCCTTCCTGGCCTCATCTCCTCCTCCAGCACGTGGTGAGTACAATGGCTGTGACCCCCTCTGTCCTCACACATGAGCCCCAGTGGACCACTCCCCCCCCCAATGCCTGTCCCCAACCAAGCCTTGGACCACCTACCATCAAGGGCGCTACCCTGCGGCCAACATCTCGCCGTAGGCAACTAGGCCCATACAGTAGTGCCTGGTCTCCAGTCATCTTGGACCCCTTTGCCACTGGACCAAGACCTTGCTCAGCTTAGCCAGTGTGATAGCCGGTGTGCAACGACCACCCCACGTTAAAAATCACTCACAGGCATCTTCCATTCCTCTAACATGAAGTTCGGGACCTGGAACGTCAAGACTCTCATGGACAACCCCAACAGCAACAGACTGGAACACCGCACTGCCATTGTTGCCCGGGAACTTAGGCGCTTTGATATCGACATTGCCGCCTTAAGCATGACCTAGTGGGCAGGGGAAGGCCAGCTCAAGGAACAAGGTGGAGGTTACACCTTCTTCTGGAAAGGGAAACCAGAGGCAGAACGTCGCCTCCACAGAATCGGGTTCGCCATCAAAAACGAGCTGGTCAACCGCCTCAAAGACTCCCCGTGCGGGGCTAACGAACGCCTCATGATGTTTCGACTCACCCTATCCCGGAACCAGTGCGCCACAGTCATCAGTGCTTATGCCCCAACACTCGATGCAACACGAGGCCAAAGAGGGTTTTTACTCCAACCTCGAAAAATCCCTGACCCGAGTCCTCGCGGGTGACAAACTGATCCTCCTCGGCGATTTCAACGCCAGGGTCAGCAAGGACACAGACCTCTGGGGAGGCGTGATTGGCAGAGAAGGGGTGGGGAAAGCCAACTCCAGCAGTACCCTACTCCTGACAAAATGTCTAGAGCATGTACTTGTCATCATCAATACCTTGTTCCGCCAGAGGGACAAATATAAGGCATCGTGGCAACACCCTCGCTCCAAACACTGGCATCTGCTCGACTAGGTCATCGTCCAAGTCAGGGATCGCAAGGATGTGCGCCTCACCCGTGCCATGACAGGAGCTGATGACTGCTGGACGGACCACCACCTAATCCAATCCATCATTGAAATCAACATAGCCCCAAAGAGAAGGGGGCAGCAGAAGCAGCGTCACAAAAAAAAAATCAAGGCCAGGGCACTTAAGGACCCAGCTAAGAGAGCCCTTTACAATCAGCACCTCACAGCTAACCTGGTGTGCCTTGATGACCCCGAGACGCAGAATGCCCACAGCGCTTGGTCTGCCCTCCAGGCCTCCATAACCAGTGCCTGCAAAGAGACACTCAGTCACTCAACCAGGAAACACAAGGACTGGTTTGATGAGAATGATCAGGAGATTCAAGAGCTAATAGATTGCAAGCATAGGGCATTTCTGAGCCTTAAACAACCCAACTCGGGAGCAGCAAAGCAGCATTACAGACGGCTAAACGCCAAGGTCCAACAAAAAACTCGGGACCTAAAGAACAGGAGGTGGATGGAGAAAGCAAAAGAGATCCAGCAGCTGGCCGACAGCCATGATGTGCGAGGATTCTTCATCGCAGTCAAGGCCACCTACAGTCCAAACACCCAAGGTCCCACCCCGCTGCTGGCCAAGAACGGGAAACACTCATCAAGGACACTGAGGCAGTCAGGACCAGTAGGAAGATGCACTTCGAAGATCTTCTCAAACGAGACTCTGCCTTTGACTCGAGTGTTCTCGACTCCATTCCGCAGCATGCTACCCGCCACCACCTCAGTGAAACCCCAAAACTGCACGAGGTAGAAAAAGCCATAAGACAGCTAAAAAACAAGGCTACGGGAGCGAATGGAATCCCTGCTGAGGCACTGAAGTATGGCGGAGAGGCACTGCTGGCGCGAATACATGACCTCGTCTCTCTCATCTGGAGATCTTAGATGTCGGGAGATCATAGAAATGCAGTGATCGTGACCATCTTTAAAAAAAGGGGACAAATACGACTGCAGCAACTACAGAGGAATCTCCGTATCAGCCACTGGGAAAGTCGTCGCTAGAGTCCTCCTCAACTGTCTTCTGCCAGTCGTCGAGGAGCTCCTCCCGGAGTCGCAGTGCGGATTCCGTCCCCTCCGGGGCACAACAGACATGATTTTTACAGCGCAACAGCTTCAGGAAAAATGCAGGGAACAGCGCCAGCCCTTAGACAAAGGCCTTTGACACGATCAACCGCGAGGGTCTATGGAGTGTCCTCCTCAGTTTCGGATGCCCCCAAAAGTACGTCACCATCTTCCGCTTGCAGGCCATGATCCTTACCAACGGATCCATCACTGACTCAATCCATGTCCGGACTGGGGTCAAGCAGGGCTGTGTCATCGCCCCAACCCTCTTCACAATCTTCCTCGCTGCCATGCTCCAGCTCAAAGTTGACAAGTTCCCCGCTGGAGTGGAACTAAACTATAGAACCAGTTCAACCTTCGCCGTCTCCAGGCCAGGTCCAAGACCACTCCAACTTATGTCGTCGAGCTACAATACGCAGACGACGCCTGCGTCTGTGCACACACAGAGGCTGAACTCCAGGACATAGTCGACATATTTACAGAGGCGTACAAAAGCATGGGCCTTTCGCTAAATCAGTAGGACAAAAGTCCTCCACCAGCCTGTCCTCGCCGCACAGCACTGCCTCCCCCAGACATCAAGATCCACAGCGCGGCCCTGGACAACGTAGACCACTTCCCTTATCTCGGGAGCCTCCCATCAACAAGAGCAGGCGTTGATGATGAGATCCAAAACCGCTTCCAGTGCAGCCTTCGGCCGCCTGAGGAAAAGTGTTTGAAGACCAGGCCCTCAAAACTCACCAAGCTCATGGTCTACAGGGCCATAGTAATACCCGCCCTCCTGTATGGCTCAGACATGGACCATGTACAGTAGACACCTCAAGTCGCTGGAGAAATACCACCATCGATGTCTCCGCAAGATCCTACAAATCCCCTGGGAGGACTGACGCACCAACATTAGCATCCTCGTCCAGGCCAACATCCCCAGCATTGAAGCACTGACCACATTTGATCAGCTCCGCTGGGCAGGCCACATAGTTCACATGCCAGACACGAGACTCCCAAAGCAAGCACTCTACTCGGAACTCATCCACAGCAAACAAGCCAAAGGTGGGCAGCGGAAACGTTATAAAGACACCCTCAAAGCCTCCCTGATAAAGTGCGACATCCCCACTGACACCTGGGAGTCCCTGGCCAAAGATTGCCCTAAGTGGAGGAAGTGCATCTGGGAGGGCGCTGAGCTCCTCGAGTATCGTCGCCGAGAGCATGCAGAAATCAAGCGCAGGCAGCGGAAGGAGTGTGCAGCAAACCAGGCTCCCCGCCCACCCTTCCCTTCAACCACTGTCTGTCCCACCTGTGAAAGAGACTGAGGTTCTCGTATTGGACTGCACAGCCACCTAAGAACTCATGCTAAGAGTGGAAGCAAGTCTTCTTCGATTCCGAGGGACTGCCTATGATGATGATAAAGTGCCTTGGTACGTTTTACTACGTTAAATGTGCTACATAAATGGCAATAAAACCAATTTTTAAAAAAAGGTTCTTGAGTATGTACAATTTCACAACTATAGACACAAAAAAAGCTTGCATTTATATAGCGCCTTTCATGACCACTGGAAGCCCCAAAGCGTTTTACAGCCAACAAAATACTTTTGTAGTCACTGTTGTAATGTGGGGAACGCAGCAGCCAAGTTGCATGCAGCAAGCTCCCACAAACCGCAATGTGATAATAATCAGATAATCAGTTTTTATGTGTTATGTTATGAGGGATAAATATCTTCTTTGAAATAGCGCCTTGGGATCTTTTGCGTTCACCTGAGGGAGCATGCCAGACACGAGACTCCCAAAGCAAGCACTCTACTCGGAACTCATCCACAGCAAACAAGCCAAAGGTGGGCAGCGGAAACGTTATAAAGACACCCTCAAAGCCTCCCTGATAAAGTGCGACATCCCCACTGACACCTGGGAGTCCCTGGCCAAAGATCGCCCTAAGTGGAGGAAGTGCATCTGCATTGGTTTAACGTCTCATCCAAAAGACGGCACGTCCGACAGTGCAGCACTCCCTCAGTACTCCATTGGATTTATGTGCTCAAGTCCCTGGAGTGGGACTTGAACCCACAATCTTCTGACCCAGAGGCGAGCGTACTACCGACTGAGCCACAGCTGACACTTAAAATAGCTGAAGAACTCAACAATATCTTGCATCCAATTAATGAATACCATCTCTTCTCCTTAAGCTGAAAACCATCTTACATGCTCCACCTCCTCTTGCATCCTTACCATGTATAAAGCAAGATTCATTCTACTCTAACTCATCCCTTCCCACTATGCAAAACTGGAACTCCATACTCTGTCTTCCACTCCTCCTAAAATTCAGATTTTCAAACTCCAAACTTGGCATCATCAACTCACTACTTCCTGATTTAATTTTTCTTCTCTTCTGCTTTCTGACTTTTCTGTATAGCTTTTCTGTATAGCTGCCAGATTAGAAAGAGAAAGATTTTAGCAAATCTCTCTGTACGAATATTGTTACTGTGCACACCTACTAGCTGAACTATTTTGCATGACCTAGGTTAAAAACTGTTGGGAATGTTATTATGGATATAAATATAAACAGCTCACAATTCACACAAGATACCCTTTGTCATAAAATATTTACACTCAGTCAACCCACAATTATTTTCCAAGGCTATCAGAACTCGGCTCTCAATTACAAGAGCACAGCATAATTGAAGGAAATCAGTATCCAGGTGAGAGAAGTTGTTCTAAATGATCACCCCATACATAACACATAGCTTACTGGAACTCTTCAGTTAGATATGGTATAGGTCAAGGACATGACTCAGCATTTTCTGGAACTGCTATCTACTATCTTATCAAAACAAGGGGGCAGAGTGTGTGTGTTGGGGGTGAAGGGGGAGGAAATGAATTAAAATGGATCCTGTGATACTGGAGTCATTGTAACGGTACAGTGCTGGGTTGCTACTAAAAAAGAATCCAAATTTGAATTTCATTCTTCACAATCATTTTGTCATTTTCTTTTTGAATAGACGAAGTTGATAGTGCTTCTACTGGATTGCAACTTGAAGTGCTTTACATAAGTAGGTAGTGAGACAGTCCAACTAGAAACTACAATCTCATTGTAGTTTCAGAAAAGTAACTCTTGTAATAATAGGTGGCACTTCCAGCCATTTTTATTCCTTAATTATTCAACTTTTTTTTCTTGTAGATGCACTTTAACATGATGAATCTGAGAGAAGTAAACACCTCTCTCATGAAACACAACAGGGGTGAAGGTTATGATCGGCTTCTCAGTTCTGAGCTGGAACTGAGCACAGGCCTGTAAACATAAAGAGTAGCAAACTAGATTAGAACTGTTATCTACTATCTTAAAATCATCAAAACAAGGGGGCAGAGTGTGTGTGTTGGGGTTGGGGGTGGGGGTGGGAGGAGGAAATAAATTAAAATGGATCCTGTGATACTGAAGTCATTGTAAGGTACAGTGCTGGGTTGCTACTAAAAAAGAATCCAAGTTTGAATTTCATTCTTCACAATCATTTTGTCATTTTTTTTTTGAATAGATAAAGTTGATAGTGCTTCTACTGGATTGCAACTTGAAGTGCTTTACATAAAGTAGGTAGTGAGACAGTCCAACTAGAACAGTCCCACACACAAAAGCATACTTTGTCAACTGACACACAAAGGAATCCATGCCCAGGCTGTTACTATGGCATCAGTGAGAGAATCAAAAAAATGGGACAAAAATAAATGGAAGTCAGAAATAACTTTTTAGAAAGCTTGAATCTCTTGGGAAGTGTAAAAGTTAATTTGATTAATGAACATAATCTCTTTAGATTCAAGTTATATTAATTAAAATAAGCTCATAAATCAGGCTATGTTGTTTGGATAGATACATCTCTTCAATGTGATTAATGACTTTATTCTGGTATAGTGTGCTTCAGTATAACGCTTTACCTGCAAGTTGCAAAAAATATGCTATCTCACACTAAACATCAACATAGGCCACCTCCTAATTCATGCACTGTTAGCGCTTGTCTTTCACCCCTGAACCAGAGTTCAAATCCTATCCAGATTAATGGGATGAGTGTTCTAGGGCTCTAATCAAATGAGCATGGGCAGTCTCCATTCAATTACCAGTTGGCATGAGAATTTGACTCTCAGGGCACTGGATGGTCAGGAAATAATTGGAAGATTGTCACAATGAAGTTGGAGCCAAGGCATATCTTTGGAATAAAACAGAAAATGTTGGAAAACGGGCAGCATCTATGGAAAGAGAAACCGAGTTAAATTTTCAAGTCAATGACCTTCAATCAGAACTATTTTTGGAGCCAAATATAGGGACTTTCACTCTGCATCTCACTGTGCAATACCTTAGAGTACTTGACGATGGCCATGAATACCCAAAATGGAATACATTTCATTCCCCAGTACTACTATCCCACATCTGAGGAGAACAAAATTCCCAAAATAAGCTCTGATGTTAGTGACAAGTTGGTTTTGTCGATCTAACTTAGTAATCATCTGACAAAGGTGGCGCTACTGTTGTTTGGCAAATCGACCTCTACCTTGCAGAGGCTGATCACCAACTCTCTAACATCTCCTACCTCCCCACTGGACCATGACCCCACTACTGAACATCAAGCCATCATTTCCTCTGGTGGCTGTGAAGGGAAGATCTCCAAAGTGGATAACCTCACATTTCACTCCATCTGCCAAATTTTTGCCAACTCACTTAACCTATCTGTATCCCTTTGCAGACTTTGTGTCCTCCTTACAACTTGCTTTTCCACCTCTCTTTATATTGTCAGCAAATTTAGTTACAATACACTCAGTCTCTTTATCCAAGTCATTAATATAGTTGTAAACAGTTGAGGCTCCAGCACTGATCCCTGTGGCACCCCACTTGTTACAGTTTGCCAACCTGAAAATGACCCATTTATCCCAACTCTGTTTTCTGTTAGTTAGCCAATCCTCTATCCAAGCTAATATATTACCCCTCAACACCATGAGCTCTTATCTTTGGTAGTTACCTTTTGTGGCACCATACTGAATGCCTTTTAGAAATCCAAATACACTATATCTACTGGTTCCTCTTTATCCACCCTGCTCGTTAGATCCTCAAAGAACTCTAATAAATTTGTCAAACATGATTTACCTTTCATAAAACCATGGTGACTCTGCTTGATTGCATTATGATTTTCTAAATGTCCTGCTATTACTTCCTTAATAATGGATTCCAGCACTTTACCAATGACAGATGTTAGGCTAACTGGCCTATAGTTTCCTGCTTTCTGTCTCCCTCCTTCCTTGAATAGGGGTGCAACATTTGCAGTTTTCCAATCTGCTGGGATCTTTCCAGAAGCTGAGGAATTTTGGAAGATTACAACCAATTCATCCTCATCATCATCGGCAGTCCCTTGAGTCGAGGATGACTTGCTTCCACTCCGAGAAATTCACAGGTGTTTCAATGAAGGACCTAATATTCCAGATCCCGAACTAAATCTTGAAGGGTGGAAGATGCCTGTGCATGGATTTTTTTAAACTTGGGGAGGCCGTTGCACACCAGCCACCACACGGGCTTGACAGAGCTAGGTCTTGGTCCAGTGGCAAGGGTTATCCAAGACGACTGGAGACCAGCTCTGCTGCACGGACCTAGTGTGCGCACACAGTGTGGGCTGGCCCGTGCTGCCCCTGGGCCCTCGCTTCTTCTGGGCGCGAACTCACACCTCTCCTGGGCCCCAATCACATCCCTCTACAATCTCTTGTCGCTCCTCCAGTACCTGCCCACACTCCAATCACCGACCTGAATCTTGGTGCCGTCCCTCTTCACTGCCGTTGCTCTCCTGCTCCAGCACGTGCTGCTCCCTGGAGTGGTATGCCACCACGCTGCTCCTTCCGCTCCCCGGCCTGCTCCGATGGTGCTCGCAATTCATCCACTATCTCAGCAGCCACTTCTTTTAAGGCCATCAGGTCAAGGATACTAGCCAGCCCTTAGTCCCATTAGTTTGCTTAGTACTTTTTCTCCAGTGATAATGATTGTTTTCATTTCCTCCCTCCTTTTTGCCCCCTGATTTTCTACTGTTATTGGGATGCATTTAGTGTCTTCTACCATGAAGACAGATACAAAATATTTGTTCAAAGTCTCTGCCATTTCCTTGATTCCCATTATTAACTCTCCGGTCTCGTCCTCTAATTGACCAGCATTTATTTTAGGTACTCTCTTTTTATAGAAACATAGAAACATAGAAAATAGGTGCAGGAGCAGGCCATTCAGCCCTTCTAGCCTGCACCGCCATTCAATGAGTTCATGGCTGAACATGAAACTTCAGTACCCCCTTCCTGCTTTCTCGCCATAACCCTTGATCCCCCGAGTAGTAAGGACTTCATCTAACTCCCTTTTGAATATATTTAGTGAATTGGCCTCAACTACTTTCTGTGGTAGAGAATTCCACAGGTTCACCACTCTCTGGGTGGTGAACTTGTAGAAGCTCTGACAGTTTGTTTTTATGGGCCCAATTTTGGCCATGACTAGCATCAATTTTTTTGGAGCAAGTTGTATTTTCTGACGTAAGTTAAAAAATGCCATTTTCCCCAAAATATTTGCTCCAGAATTAGATACTACTTTTTTTTTAGTTCAGTTTCTTTTTCAGAAGGGGGCGTTCCCAGACACTTATGCCAGTTTTGGCCATTTATGCCACTTTGGCCAGCTAAAACTTACTCCAAATCGACTTAGGTAGGTCAGCATATGTGGCCAGTTCTGAAGAACATTGCGGGCAGTTAAGAATTCGGCGCAGGTTAGTACATTTAAAGCACCAACACTTACAAAGCACAAAAATAAGCATTCAATAACAAATAAAACATAGAAGGAAGCTGAGGACCTGCACCAAGACTTACAAAGCACTAAACAAACCACAAAAAGTAATAAGTAAATCAATAATAAAAAAGTCCTACCTTTATGCCAGAATCAAGTTTTTTTTTAAGATCCGCCCCCCCCCCACACCCCCAATCAAAACCTCCTCCTACCCCAACCCCCCCCCCCACCAATCAAAACTCTCAAGCACAACCATCAATAAATAAAAAATAAAACTGAAGTCCTACCTCGGCTCAGGAAGTCAGCGGGCCGGGAGGCCACTAAGCCGGAGATAGGGTGCGTCGAGATCAGGGCGTCCCTTCGGCCGGGGATAGGGGCTGCGAGCATCGAGTCCTGCTCACAGCCCACAGGACACGCTGGGAGGGCAGGAGCATGCATGCAGACTTCACTGCGCGTGTGCACAGCTGCCGGCAGTGCTTTCGGCGCTGGCCTGTTGCTCCGCCCCCCATTTCACTAGCTACGCCATGCTGGGACACCGGAGAGTCGACAGAGCTGACAGGATGGGGCCCCTTTTTCTCGCCGCCGTTTCCAGCACGCAAAGTCGACGCATTTAAGATAAGTGTGCCGAAAAAAGGGGTTGAGGAAAATTGGGCCCTATATTTCTTGCGAGTTTACTCTCAATCTATTTTCTCCCTCTATTATTTTTTTTAGTCATCCTTTGTTGGTTTCTAAACTATTCCCAATCTTCCAGTCTACCACTAATCTTCGCAACATTGTATGCCTTTTCTTTCAATTTGATACCATCCTTAACTTCCTTAGTTAGCCACTGCTGGTCCATCCTTCTCAGAGTCTTTCTTTCTCAATGGAATATATCTTTGTTGAGAATTATGAACCATCTCCTTAAATGTCTACCACTGCTCATAAAGCTGAACTTTTCTTTTTTCAAAAATTCCACTGGGTAATCTAATTGACGTTATTTAGATTTTGAATGGAAGAGACAAAATTGATCCAGGTAAATTATTTATTATATTTGACCATTTTAAATACCAAAAGTACACAAATTAAAGATTAGGAAGTTAAGATCAAGGAGGAACATTATTCACCCAAAAAGGTAATAAACTTGTGGCTTAAGCCATCAGGTGAAAGGTCGCTGAAGTGGACAGTACAATTGTGTTCAAGACACAATTAGATGCGTTTCTGGAGACAGAAGGACTGAGGGATATAGTGAGAAGATAGATAGATGGGGTTGATTAGTGAAAAAGGGCAGTCTTATTGGACCCAATGGTCATCTCCTGTTCCTAAAAATTCTTATGTTCTCGACGAATGCAGTTCTAATCTTAAAAAGAATTCTACTTTGTTATTCTGAAATAGATTAATCACATTTCATCTAAAAAATATAATTCATTAACACTTGCAATACCTGATATTGAGCTTCTGGAGATCCAGCAGCTGCCCAATTGCACAAGGAAGGGAAGTCAGCTGATTATCATGGACCTGGAACCAATTTTTTTTAAAATCAATAACTTGATCTACAGATAAAAATCTGATATAAAACACATTATTCTATTGAATGCAACCATGACATATCATTTAGTTAAGTAATCATTCATTTTAGGGTGTCTAAGAGATACTGTTTTCCTCAAAGTTTTAATTAGCCAATATTACAATTCAGTAAAGTGATAGATAACAACACATACTGGATAACTGAGTCCAGTTTAAAGGACTTCTTATTAAAAAGAGACATAGACTCAAAACTCAATTCCCTATACATTCTAATGGGAAAAACGCAAGGTTTTAGCAAGTGCTTTGTCTGGGGTTGCTATATTACAACAACTTTTATTTATACAGCACCTTTAACGTAGTAAAACGTCTCAAGGCGCTTCACAGCAGTGTTGACACTGAGCCACACAAGAAGAAATTACGGCAGATGACCAAAAGCTTGGTTAAAAAGGTAGGTTTTAAAGGAGAAAGAGAGGTAAAGAGGCGAGAGGTTTAGGGTGGGAGTTCCAGAGCTTAGCGCCCAAACAGCTGAAGGCATGGCCACTGATGGCTGAGTAGTTATGAGGGATGCTCAAGAGGGCAGAATTTGAGGTGCAGACATTTTGTGGGGTTGTGAGGCTGAATAGATTAGAGATAGGTAGGGACAATGCCATGGAGGGATTTGTAAACAAGGATGAGAATTTTGAAAACGAGGCGTTATTTAACTGGAAGCCAATGAAGGTCAACAAGGACAGGGGTGATGGGTGATCGTGACTTGATGCGAGTTAGGACATGAGCTGCCGAGTTTTGTATGACCTGAAGTTTACGTAGTGTAGAATGTGGGAGGTCAGCAAGGAGTGAGTTGGACTGGTCAAGTCTAGAAGTAATAATGGCATGGATGAGGGTTTCAGCAGCAGAAGAGCTGAGGCAGGGGCGGAGGTGGGCAATGTTACGGAGATGGAAAAAGACGGTTTTAGTTATGCCGCAGATATGTGGTCGGAAACTCATTTCAGTGTCAAATAGGACGCCTAGGTGGCGAACAGTCTGGTTCAGCCTCAGATAGATGCTAGGGAGAGGATGGAGTCAGTGGTTAGGGAACGCAGTTTGTGGCGGGGACCAAAGACAATGGCTTCGGTCTTGCCAATATTTAATTGGAGAATATTTCTGCTCATCCAGTACTGGATGTCAGACAAGCAGTCTGACAATTTAAAAGACCAAGGAGGGGTCGAGAGAATTGTTGGAGAGGTAGAGCTGGGTATCGTCAGCGGACACGTGGAAACTGACTCCGTGTTTTCGGATGATATCGCCAAAGGGCATCATATCGATGATAAATAGGAGGGGGCCAAGGATAGATCCTCGGGGGACATCAGAGGTAACGATGCAGGACTGGGAAGAGAAGCCATTGCAGGAGATTTTCTGGCTACGATTAGATAGATAAGAATGGAACCAGGCAAGTGCAGTCTCATCTAGCTGGACGATGGTGGAGAGGCATTGGAGGATGGAGTGGTCAACTGTGTCAAAGGCTGCACACAGATCCAGGAGGACGAGGAGGGATAGTTTATCTTTGTCACAGTCACAAAGGATGTAATTTGTGACTTTGATGAGCGCCTCGGTACTGTGGCAGGGGCGGAAACCAGATTGAAGGGAATATTATAGAAATATTAATCAGTACTGCAAATGTTTCTATTGGATTAATATACTCTTTAAAAGGAGCAATAGTCAAAGATTTCATCATCATACACTTAATTATGTACTCTTACCCCCTTGTGATTATTAAGTGCCAATTGATTTTCGACCCCAGAAAGCTGTCCCAGAAGATTCATACATTCAATTGAAAACTGGGTCTCTGTGCTCCCACGAGCAGGAAAACTGACTACTTAGCTGATACAGGGTTTTCTTGTGTAAATGTTTTCTAGAAATTGTTCAAATTATTATAGATTCTAAAATGCAGTATTATGCAATTTTTGTACTTGGTAATTGCATACCAAAATTATGTTAGAAAAAAGAAACAATCGAGTTGGGGTAGAAGATGGGCAGTGCAGTATTATAACATGAATGCTAAGATTCCATCGCTCTAAATAACAGTTTAATATACACCAGTCATAGCAGTTCTGGGCTGTATACTATTTTGATGCAAATGTGTTCAATTAATTTTCAATACACTTTATTACAGGTACGTATATTTACATCAAGCACTGTGAGGGCTGACAGGAGCTGAATATCTTCCGATAAGCACTGCAGTTTGTTAGAAGCCAAGATAAGTTTATTTAAATCTGTCTGATCCCACCAGCAATCACTTGCACTAAAGGAGACATTCAAATGGGATTCCTCTGGGGGGTCCACGTTTATCCGCCATACACTTTGGGGTACTGCATTAAAATAAAGAGACAATATATTTGTTAAACAAGAATTACAATAGAGTCTCATTCTGAACATTTACGTACATTGATCTATTTGCCATAATAATACATTTTAACTGCACTGGTGTGAAAGTGAACCTTTGTGTCTAAAATGTTGCATTTGAATCTCTTATTTATACTGTTTTTGCATGTATTAGAGACCACAAAAACAAGAACTGCAGGGAAAGGGTTTTAACTTAAAATGAGGGAAATCATAGAAGGTTTATACCATCATTCAAGTAAGGTGAAGCGTCCTCTTTGAAAATAAGTCCAGAATTTATTCATGTTATATAAGCAGTATTATACAAAGAAATTTGATAAAGGAATGATGTAAGTTTTGGGACCCTACTAGTGATGGCACAGTTTACTTATTCAATAAGTTGGCTGACTCAAATAAACTACTTTGGTGGGAAACCAATGTTGTTTAAGCTACACTTGACTGACTCCTATGTCTAATAGTGGGTGAAAGAGAAAAAATTATGCAGAACCATCACAGAGTATTCATCTGAAGAGGTCAGATTCATACCGGAAAGCCAAAGTGCCCAATCTTCTTGTAAAACTGGAAGCATAGTTAAAGTAGATGGGCAAACTATTTTTTGATCCAATTATCTGGTTTCTGCCCAGTTCTGCCTTGCCTCAGCCCATCTGCTGCTGAAACCCACATCCATGTTTTTGTTACCTCCAGACGTGACTATTTTTATGCTCTCTGAGACGGTTTCCCATTTTTCACCATCCAGAAACAAGCTCATCCGAAACTCTGCTGAGTGTATCCTAACTCTCACTGTCCCGTTCGCCCATCTGTGTGCTCACTGACCTACATATGCTCCTGGTCTTCGATTTTAAAATTCTGATCCTCGTGTTCAAATCCCACTCCATCTCTGTAACCTCCTCCAGCTCTACAACCCTCAAAGAACTTGTTGCTCCTCCAATTCTGGCCTCAAGGATCACAGACTTCTTTTGCCCCACCATTGGAGGATAGGAACCTGAGAACAGATTCAATAGTGGGAAGCAAAGCTGGAATTGGAAAGCAAAAACGTAGAAAGTGAATTTGAAGGACAGAGGAAACCAGGGCTAGTAAGTAGTCAACAAGGTAGTTTGGCTGTACTAACTGATATATACTTCAAAGCAAGGAGTATAGCGAATAAGGTAGATGAGCTGAGAGCACAGGTGGACACTTGGGAGTACGATATTATAGTTATTAGAGACATGGCTAAAAGAGGGGCAGTTAATGGCAGCTCAACATTCCTGGTTACAGGATTTTCAAACGGGATAGAGAGGGTGGTAAAAAGGGAGGGAGGTCACAGTATTAATTAAAGAAACTATTACAGCTGTGAGGCAGGATGATATAGAACCACAGAAACATAGAAAATAGGTGCAGGAGTAGGCCATTCGGCCCTTCGAGCCTGCACCGCCATTCAATGAGTTCATGGCTGAACATGCAACTTCAGTACCCCATTCCTGCTTTCTCGCCATACCCCTTGATCCCCCTAGTAGTAAGGACCTCATCTAACTCTTTTTTGAATATATTTAGTGAATTGGCCTCAACAACTTTCTGTGGTAGAGAATTCCACAGGTTCACCACTCTCTGGGTGAAGAAGTTTCTCCTCATCTCGGTCCTAAATGGCTTACCCCTTATCCTTAGACTGTGACCCCTGGTCCTGGACTTCCCCAACATTGGGAACATTCTTCCTGCATCTAACCTGTCTAAACCCATCAGAATTTTAAACGTTTCTATGAGATCCCCTCTCATTCTTCTGAACTCCAGTGAATACAAGCCCAGTTGAGCCAGTCTTTCTTGATATGTCAGTCCCCCATCCCGGGAATCAGTCTGGTGAACCTTCGTTGCACTCCCTCAATAGCAAGAATGTCCTTCCTCAAGTTAGGAGACCAAAACTGTACACAATACTCCAGGTGTGGCCTCACCAAGGCCCTGTACAACTGTAGCAACACCTCCCTGTCCCTGTACTCAAATCCCCTCACTATGAAGGCCAACAGGCCATTTGCTTTCTTAACCGCCTGCTGTACCTGCATGCCAACCTTCAATGACTGATGTACCATGATACCCAGGTCTCGTTGCACCTCCCCTTTTCCTAATCTGTCACCATTCAGATAATAGTCTGTCTCTCTGTTTTTACCACCAAAGTGGATAACCTCACATTTATCCACATTATACTTCATCTGCCATGCATTTGCCCACTCACCTAACCTATCCAAGTCACTCTGCAGCCTCATAGCATCCTCCTCGCAGCTCACACTGCCACCCAACTTAGTGTCATCCGCAAATTTGGAGATACTACATTTAATCCCCTCATCTAAATCATTAATGTACAATGTAAACAGCTGGGGCCCCAGCACAGAATCTTGCGGTACCCCATTAGTCACTGCCTGCCATTCTGAAAAGTACCCATTTACTCCTACTCTTTGCTTCCTGACTGACAACCAGTTCTCAATCCATGTCAGCACACTACCCCCAATCCCATGTGCTTTAACTTTGCACATTAATCTCTTGTGTGGGACCTTGTCGAAAGCCTTCTGAAAGTCCAAATACACATCAACTGGTTCTCCCTTGTCCACTCTACTGGAAACATCCTCAAAAAATTTCAGATTTGTCAAGCATGATTTCCCTTTCACAAATCCATGCTGACCTATCATGTCACCTCTTTCCAAATGCGCTGCTATGACATCCTTAATAATTGATTCCATCATTTTACCCACTACTGAGGTCAGGCTGACCGGTCGATAATTCCCTGTTTTCTCTCTCCCTCCTTTTTTAAAAAGTGGGGTTACATTGGCCCAGATCCAGAGTCTATGGAATATTGGAAAATGACTGTCAATGCATCCGCTATTTCCATGGACACCTCCTTAAGTATTCTGGGATGCAGTCCATCAGGCCCTGGGGATTTATCGGCCTTCAATCTCATCAATTTCCCCAACACAATTTCCCGACTAATAAGGATTTCCCTCAGTTCCTCCTTCTTATTAGACCCTCTGACCCCATTTATATCGGGAAGGTTGTTTGTGTCCTCCTTAGTGAATACCGAACCAAAGTACTTGTTCAATTGGTCTGCCATTTCTTTGTTCCCCGTTATGACTTCCCCTGATTCTGACTGCAGGGGACCTACGTTTGTCTTTACTAACCTTTTTCTCTTTACATATCTATAGAAACTTTTGCAGTCCGTCTTAATGTTCCCTGCAAGCTTCCTCTCGTGCTCTATTTTCCCTGTCCTAAATCAAACCCTTTGTCCTCCTCTGCTGAGTTATAAATTTCTCCCAGTCCCCAGGTTAACTGCTATTTCTGGCCAATTTGTATGCCACTTCCTTGGCTTTAATACTATCCCTGATTTCCCTTGATAGCCATGGTTGAGCCACCTTCCCTTTTTTATTTTTACACCAGACAGGGATGTACAATTGTTGTCGTTCATCCATGCGGTCTCTAAATGTCGGCCATTGCCCATCCACAGTCAACCCCTTCAGTATCATTCGCCAATCTATCCTAGCCAATTCATGCCTCATACCTTCAAAGTTAACCTTCTTTAAGTTCTGGACTATGGTCTCTGAATTAACCGTTTCATTCTCCATCCTAATGTAGAATTCCACCATATTATGGTCACTCTTCCCCAAGGGGCCTCGCACAATGAGATTGCTAATTAATCTTCTCTCATTACATAACACCCAGTCTAAGATGGCCTCCCCCCTAGTTGGTTCCTCGACATATTGGTCTAGAAAACCATCCCTTATGCACTCCAGGAAATCCTTCTCCACCGTATTGCTTCCAGTTTGGTTAGCCCAATCGATATGCATATTAAAGTCACCCATGATAACTGCTGCACCTTTATTGCATGCACCCCTAATTTCCTGTTTGATGCCCTCCCCAACATCACTACTGCTGTTTGGAGGTCTGTACACAACTCCCACTAACGTTTTTTGCCCTTTGGTGTTCTGCAGCTCTACCCATATAGATTCCACATCATCCAAGCTAATGTCCTTCCTAACTATTGCATTAATCGCCTCTTTAACCAGCAATGCTACCCCACCTCCTTTTCCTTTTATTCTATCCTTCCTGAATGTTGAATACCTATGGATGTTGAGTTCCCAGCCCTGATCATCCTGGAGCCACGTCTCTGTAATCCCAATCACATCATATCCGTTAACATCTATTTGCACAGTTAATTCATCCACCTTATTACGGATACTCCTTGCATTAAGACACAAAGCCTTCAGGCTTGTTTTTTTAACACCCTTTGTCATTTTAGAATTATGGTGTAGTGTGTTTCCTTTTTGTTTCTTGCCTTGTTAAGAGGGATCATCAAACGAGGCCATATGGGTTAAACTGAAAAACAAAAAAGGGGCGATCACACTGCTAGGAATGTACTATCGACCCCCAAACAACAAAAGGGAGATGGAAGAGCAAATATGTAGGCAAATTTCTGAAAAGTGCAAAAACTATAGGGCAGTAATAGTAGGGGATTTCAACTATCCTAATATTAACTGGGATAGAATTAGTGCGAAGGGTATAGAGGGTGTGGAATTCCTAAAATGCACTGAAGATAACTTTTTTAACCAGTATGTAGCAAGCCCAGGGGGCGGTTCTGGATTTAGTTTTAGGGAATGAAGCTGGGCCTGTGGAAGGGGTATCAGTGGGAGAGCATTTAGGTGTGAGTGACCATAATTCAGTTAGATTTAAGGTAGTTATGGAAAAGGATAAGGATAGACCAGGAATAAAAGTTCTAAATTGGGGAAAAGCCAACTTTGCTAAGCGGAGAGGTGATTTAGCCATAGTGGACTGGAAACAGCTACTTGAAGGTAAATCGTGTCATAGCAGTGGGAGGCATTCAAGGAGGAGATCTGGAGAGTTCAGACCTAATATGCGCCCTTAAAGAAAAAGGGTGGGACAAAGAAATCTAGAGCCCTCTGGATGTCTCGGGATATACAGGTAGGATAAAGAAAAAAGGGGAGGCTTATGACAGATACGGAGGGCTAAATAGTCCATAGTCCATGCCGTTTTTTGGGTTTTGCCAGATTTCGGACCTCGCTGTTGGCGCTCCTCGCCACTCGCTGATCCTCTGCTCCTCGCCGCCCACCGATCTTCTGCCGCCTGCAGCCCCCCATTTTTTTTTAAAACTGTTTCCTCGTCCCTCGCCCCCCGCCACTCCTGATGTCACCTTCTTGACCACCTCAAAAATGTACGGTTTTTGGACAATTCCGGGTTTTGGAATTCCGGATTCGTGCCATTGTACCTTTATAGTTAATATTTTAGCAGACCAAACAAAGCTGTAAAAGGATATTGATAAAATGAGGGAATGGTCTAAAAAGTAGCAGATGGAATTCAATTTCAGTAAGTAAGTGTGAGGCGATATATTTTGGTAAAAAAGAACAGCAATCACAGTCTGAATACAAGTTGGTCCCCCGACCTGCGAGGGAAGATCTCCGCAGGTCAGGAAATAAAAGAGCTGGAGTAGCATACCACTTCAACCTCCAGCACGAGCTGCTCCAAGGATCTTGAGATGGGCGACGTCATCAAAACCCTGGTCGCTGTTTTGGAGCGTGGACAGGAACATTGGCAGGGCCCGGGTACAGAGGAGTGGGAAGGTCGGGGCGGAGGAGCGGCGAGTGTTTGTGGCAGAGGTATGACAGATGAGGGTATGGGGCCCAGAAGAGCCGAGGGCCCAAGGGCAGCGCGGGCCAGCCAACACTGCGATATGTGTGCGCACTAGGTCCGTGCAGCAGAGCAGGTCTCCAGTCGTCTTGGTTAACCCTTGTCACTGGACCAAGACCTAGCTCTGTCAAGTCAGTGTGGTGCCTGGTATGCAACGAGCACCACGCGTTAAAAAAAATCCACGCACAGGCATCTTCCACCCCCTCAATTGGAGTTCAGGACTGAAACATCGGGTCCTTCATCAAAACACCTGTGAACTCGTGGAAGCAAGTCATCCTCGTTCGTGGGACTGCCTATGATGACAAGTTGGCTCGATGCTGTGTAAGAGCAGAGGGATTTTGGGGGACAGATTCACAAGAAATTAAAGGCAGCAATAACAAGCTAATGGAATTCTAGGTTTTATTACGAGATATAGAATATAAAATCCAATTATGTAATACCTGTAAAATATATAAAACCTTAATAAGACCCGTTAAGAGTACTGTGTGCAGCATAAGGCGCATAAATGTTAATGTTAACCAATTCATAGAATCATCGAATGGTTGCAGCGCAGGAGGCCGCCATTCGGCCCGTGCCAGTTCTTTGCAAGACCACTTCAGCTAGTCCCACTCCCTTGCCCTATCCCTGCATTTCTTTTTCCTTCAGGTACTTAACCAATTCCCTTTTGAAACCCATGATTCAGTCTGCCTCCATAACCCTTTCAGATAGTGTATTCCAGATCCTAACCACTCACTGCGTAAAAATGTTTCTCCTCATGTTGCTTTTGGTTCTTTTACCAATCACCTTAAATCTGTGTCCTCTGGTTCTCAACCCTTCTACCAATGGGAAAGGCCTCTCTCTATCTACTCTTTCTAGACCCACGATTTTGAACATTTCTAATCAAATCTCCTCTCTACCTTCTCTGCTCTAAGGAGAACAACTCCAGCTTCTCTAGTCTATCCACGTAACTGAAGTCCCTCATCCCTGCAATCATTCTCGTAAATCTTTTCTGCACCCTCTCGAAGGCCTTCACATCCTTCCTAAAGTGTGGTGCCCAGAATTGTACAAAATGCTCCAGTTGAGGCCGAACCAATGTTTTATAAAGGTTCATCATGACTTCCTTGCTTTTGTACTTCATGCCTCTATTTATTAAGCCCTGGATTGTGTATGCTTTTTTAACCGCTTTCTCAACCTGCCCTGACACCTTCAATGATTTGTGCACATATATCCACAGGTCTCTCTGTTCATGCACCCCCTTTAGGATTGTATCTTTTAGTTTATATTGCCTCTCCTCATTCTTCCTACCAAAATGTATCACTTCGCACTTTTCTGCGTTAAATTTCATCTGCCACATGTCCATCCATTTCACCAGCCTGTCTATGCCTTCTTGAAGTCTGTCACTATCCTTCTCACTCTTCACTATACTTCCAAGTTTTGAGTCATCTGCACCTTTTGAAATTGTGCCCTGCACACCCAAGTCTAAGTCATTAACATATATCAAGAAAAGCAGCGGTCCTAGTAGCGCCCCCTAGGGAACACCACTGTATAGCTTCCTCTAGTCTGAAAAGCAACCGTTCACCACTGCTCTGTTTCCTGTCACATAGACAATTTTGTATCCATGCTGCCACTGTCCCTTTTATTCAAAGGCCTTCAACTTTGCTGGCAAGCCTATTATGTGGCAATTTATCAAACACCTTTTGGAAATCCATGTACACGTCAACTGCATTGCCCTCATCCACCATCTCTATTATCTCATTAAAAAACTAGATCAAGTTTATTAAACACGATAAATGCCCTTAATAAATCCGTGCTAGCTTTCCTTAATTAATCCACATATGGCCAAGTGACTGTTAACTTTGTCCCCGATTATCATTTCTAAAAGCTTACCCACTACCTGTATCCTGTAGTTGCTGGGTTTATCCTTATACCCTTTTTTGGACAAGGGTGTAACATTTGCAATTCTCCAGTCGTCTGGCACCATCCCCATATCTAAGCAGGATTGGAAGATTATGGCTAGTACCTCTGCGATTTCCTCCTTAACTTCCCTCAGCATCTTAGGATGCATCTCATCTGGTCATGGAGACTTATCTACTTAAAGTACAGCCAGCCTTTCTAGTACTGTACCTCCATCAATTTTTAATCTCATCCAGTATCTCCACTACCTCCTCTTTCACTATGACTTTGGCAGCATCTTCTTCCTTGGTGGACAGATGCAAAGAACTCATTTACTCTCAGCCATACCCTCTTGAATCCATGCACAGGTCTCACTTTTTGGTCCCTAATCTACCCCACCCCTCCTCTTACTACCCAGTTTACTATTTATACACCTAAAGACGATTTTTGATTCCCTTTTATGTTAGCTGCCAATCTATTCTCATACTCTCACTTTGCCCCTCTTATTTTCTTTTTCACTTCCTCTCTGAACTTTCTATATTCAGTCTGATTCTCACTTGTATTCTCAACCTGACATCTGACATACACGCTCTTTTTCTGCTTCATCTTACTTTTTATCTCTTTCGTCATCCAGGGAGCTCTGGTTTTAGTTGACCTACCTTTCCCCCACATGGGAATGTACCTCAACTGTACCCGAACCATCTCCTCTTTAAAGGCAGACCATTGTTCGATTACAGTTTTGTCTGCCCATCTTTGATACCAATATCCATTCTCAACCCACTGAAATTTGTTTTCCTCCAATTAAGTATTCAATTTTTAATTTTTATTTTCTTCAGTTTGGCAGCAGACATCTCTTTTCCCCACCCACTACCTTCCTTTCTCTTGCAGCTCAGTTCGGCAGCAGCGATCAAACTTTTAGTTTTTATTTTCTTCAATTCGGCAGCAGCAATCTCTTTGCTCCACGCCCTCCCCTCCTTTCTCACTCTCACCAATCTATGGGAAGATCGGCGAGAACCAAAAAAAACGAATGGAACTGCACTACTTTATTTAATTGGCAGCAGTCGCATCCTTTAATTTTATGTAATATTCTAAAGTTATCTTTTCCACAACGTTAAATGTCTTGAGTACTTCTACTAACCTCTCAAGCACCTCCTTTACAGATTGAAAAGCCCAGGTTTCTCTGGTATTTCCTTATAACAAACATTTGACACTGGATATTAACCTCATAACACGTCTCTGCACTGCCCCAAGCACTTTAATGTCTCCCTTTTTCTTGGAAACCAGAATTGGCCATAGTTCTGGAAGATTATCATGAATTAGTTGGTTTTTAGAATACTGGTTTTATTGGGCCCAAGTTTCAGCTGGAGTTGCTCCTATTTTTTTTGGAGCAACGAGTTTAGTTTGGAGTATCTTAGAAATCACAATTCTCGTCATTTAGTTTGCTCCAGTTTAAGTGAGTTAGTTTAGTTTCGTTTTAGTTCAGTTTTTTTTCCCAAAAGGGGGCGTTACCAGCCACTTACGCCTGTTTTGCAAGTTTAGGCAGCGAAAAGTTACTCCAAACTAAATTAGAACGGAGTAAGTGTCGACTTTTGTACACTCAGGAAAAACCTTGCATACATTTTAGAAATTAGGCGCAGGTAGCCAGAGATTGGGCGGGGGGGAAAGGAAAGCTTGAGGGAAGTTAGGGGATTTTCCAAAACATTAAACATTTCACTTTTAGCAATAAAGAGCCATCATCAATAATAAATGATAAATAAATCAACCAATCAATAAATCAAAAACAAAAAAGATTTTAAAAAATCAATAAATCAGTAAATAAAAAATTATTACTGCAGCACCTATCGGTTCGGGAGCACCGGGAGCCCTCCAACAGAACACACAGCCCTGCCTGCCGGGGAAGTGGTCGGGCGGGCCCCACCGCCGGGGAAGTGGTCGGGCGGGTGGGGTCCGCTGAAGAGCTGGTCGGGCTGCCCCATCGCGGAAGTGGTGGTCAGGTGGGTCGGCGAGGAGGCCTCGAGGCAAGGGAAGTGGTGACAAGGCAAGGCCCGAAGTCAGGCAGCGGCGAGGCGAGGGACGGTGAGGCAGGCAGGCCACTCAACCCGGGACAGGGGCGGCGGACATCGTGTCGTCCCTTCGGCCAGAGATAGGGTCGCCTGGTGACAGGACGCACTGGGAGGGCCAGGAGCTACTGCACACGCGCGCAGCTGCCGGCATTCTTTTTGGCGCAGGGCTGTAGCTCCGCCCTCAGCTGCTTGTGCTGCGCCGCGGCGACTGCTAAACAGGCCTGCTGAACACCTGGAATTGCGAGGTAAGTTTTAGGCGCGCTTTTAATTCTACAAAATAGACGGGCCTCTCGGAGGTGCGCTGTTCTGCAGGACAGCCGAAACTTGGGCCCATTATTTTATAACCATTAGAATCTTATCATCAGTAATGGATTTATAAGTGTGTGTAAGAATTAAATGTAATCATCAACTGTAATTAAAGGTAACCTTCATTGCTTTGTTTCCCTTCCAGTGTTTGATCAGGTATCTACCAAAACTCTTTTTCTGTCACATCGCTTTCCCTTTTGTTCTTTCTTCCTCTCCCCCATTGCCCTGCCTCTGCACCTGGTTAAAATCGGTTACATCTCCAACTTTTCAGGTTCTGATGAAGGGTCACAGACCTGAAACGTTGATTCTGTTTCTCTCTCCACGGATGCTGCTGCCTGGCCTGCTGAGTGTTTCCAGCATTTTCTGTTTTTGTTTTGGATTCCAGCATCTGCAGTATTTTGCTACTGCTTGAATAATGTAATGGTTGCTTGTGCCAAATAAAGTTTAATCGCTGTCACCAATACAGATCAATTTCAAACCATTCAGAACCAGTGTCCTTCTGGGATTGGACAGTGCTCAAAATGCGGTCTTACCAAAGCATTGTACAAATTAATCACCTCCTCTATCTTACCTAGCTATATAGTTCAAAATTATTTTGGCTTTTTTAATTGCTGCTCTGCACTGGTTTGATATGTTAAGTGTTAAATTTATTAAATGCAAAATATAAACAGTGATGGAATGAAGCAAAGGAACATTATTAAAAACTCAATTTATTCTTCAAGTTATCTTATTAAAATAATATTTACATTGCCAGTCAGAATACACTAAAGTCTAAAATAGGATATTTGTGGTCAACTTTCAAGACTCTTACCCACCCAATACTTTTCTTCACTCCAAAGGCAGTAATTTATCTGGCACCCTATATCTGTGACCCCAGACATTACCAACCAAGTGTCTATTTGACCATAGCAGCCATTACAACCAAATCTGCCTCTATTGTTTTAACTTGCAGTTGTTGGATGGCAATCAGAAGGAGCTTGCCAATTTTTCCCTCCCCATCCAAAAAAATCAGGTAATAACACAAACCAGGAATCAAATTTAGAATCTCGTATTGCCACAGCATGCTCTGCATTTACTTATGCATTTAAACATTATTTCTAAAACTCCTGTACATGAATTGTATTAATCATCAATAAATAAACTTAAAATCTAACTGATCTAGGTAAATCTAAGTAATATATTTTTTCTGAATACTATAGTGGAACTAGGGGAAAGTATTTAAAAGTGGCTTCCTCAAAATCTCAGCCACCTTTTCATCCAAGCAAATTGTGACTCATCTATTTTATTAGTAAACAGTCTGCATTCACTTGCATTGTACATACTAACAGTTATAAGTGTTCATGTTGTGTTATTTAGAACTGCAAGGAGGGGAGAAATAGATACTACTTAAAGCTGTGCTGTGATGGGCTATCAATGATGAACACTGACTCCACTTTTGCACATCTTATTCTGGATCTTCACCCTCATTGTAAATAGTGGTGGGACGAAAGAAATCATGTACCATCAGAGTCAACGTTCAATCACCTCCCCGCTCCAGACCGCCCATTCCGCTCGCCGCGGACCTACCCTCACTCAACCCTCTGTTGGAAAGGTTCAGCTGTCCACTTTTCCTCGCCGTTTTAATTAAAGCAGCAGGTACAGGCGGCTCTTTCGCCTGAGGTTGAAATGCTGCTCTGGGGTTTGCAAACCTGCTCCCTCCCTTCCGAGACATGACAGCAAAGCACAGTTGACCAAGGCCTCGCAACGTCCGTCCCAACGGTCGCTCAGAATCCCCGAGATAGGCCGCTCCAACCGCGCGCGCAGCTCAGCACGCATGCGCGCCGGGGCGTTATCGACCAATGGCGATCCCGAGGGGGCTTGTTGAGCATCACTGCCTGCAGCGTTTCAGAAGAATTTTCGGTGAAACATTCATTATGTCACCTCTGCAAAAATATGATTTGATAAAACGGTTTTTTTTTTCTCCCCGAAGAGACAGTTCCTCTTTGAAAAGAATACATGTTTTTTTTTGGATTGGAAAAAAGGTAGTGAAAGTTATATTGATCGGGAGTATTATAAGTGATTCTATTCAGCTGAGTAAGGAAAGCATTGCACCTGCTATGTGAACAACGGGTGGCCTGAAAGCGGAGTTTCTCCGAGTGGTAGAAAGTGGGAAGTGGTGTTCACCATATACATAAATGATTTGGACTCAGAAAATTCAATTGTGGTGTCAAAATTTGCAGATGATAATAAATTGAGGATATAGTTAATAATGAAGAGGACCACACCAATATACAGGAAGACACAAACAGGTTTGTAGAATGAGCATAAGAACTTAAGGAGCAGGATGAAGCCATTTGACCCTTCGACCTGCACCACCATACAGTAAAATCATCTACTTGTGGTCAATGTTCCCCCTAAGGCGCGCGGCGACGCACCAATCGCAAGGTCCGCGCAGGTCGCTCATCAGCTACTGCTGCTGGCAGAGATAACACGCATGCAAATTTAAAGGGATGGGGTACAAAAAAATTACAGGGAACATTGGGCTTGAAACACGAGTTTAGAAGGATGAGAGGGGATCTCATAGAAACATAAAAGATTCTGACGGGACTGGACAGGTTAGATGCAGGAAGAATGTTCCCAATATTGAGGAAGGCCAGAACCGGGGACATAGTCTTAGGATAAGGGGCAGGCCATTTAGGACTGAGATGAGGAGAAACTTCTTCACTCAGAGAGTTGTTAACCTGTGGAATTCCCTGCCGCAGAGAGTTGTTGATGCCAGTTCATTGGATATATTCAAGAGGGAGTTAGATATGGCCCTTACGGCTAAAGGGATCAAGGGGTATGGAGAGAAAGCAGGAAAGGGATACTGAGGGAATGATCAGCCATGATCTTATTGAATGGTAGTGCAGGCTCGAAGGGCCGAATGGCCTACTCCTGCACCTATTTTCTATGTTTCTATTGCTTGTGGTTGAGTTCAGAACAAGGGAGCATAAATATAAGATAGCCACTAACAGATCAAATAAAGCATTTAGGAGGAATTTCTTTCTTAATAATAATGGGCTAGATTTTACACTTTTGTGCAGATCGCCCAAAAATGGGCGTTATTTCCAGCATGGGCGGTAAAATGGGTTTTCAGATCGCCGGCTTGGCGTCCATTTTCAAAGCCCCTAGTCTCCATTTTAAAAATTGGGCGTTACCACAAGCGATATGAAATGGGCATTAGCATTAAATCTCTCTGACCTTCTGCCGTAAAGTGTCGCCATCCTTAGCAACGGCATGGCAACGCTCGATTCCCGCGATTCAAGAGGTCAAGGGTCATCATGACATGTACATAAGAGGAGTCAGAGAGAGAGGGAGCTGAGAGGGAGTGAAAGCGTCTATGGTTGTGGTGTGGCTGCTTTAGGAGGAAGGAAGGAGAGTTTCGAGCTTTATAGCAAATTGTGCAAAAAAAATTAGCTGTTACCAGCCAGATATTTGCCCGAATTTGGTGCCTATAATGGAGGGAGAGGAGGAGGCGACACAGCACGCTGTGGAGACTGATGCTGGCAAGAGCAGTGAGCTGAGAGAGGAACACTTTGGAGGACGCAAAAGAGCAAGGAGGTTCTCGGACGAGGCAAATTCCTCCCTCCTGCAGGAGGTCGTGTCACGCTGGGATGATTTAACACAGGGAGGGTGTGGGAAGCCCACCCCAAAGGCCTACCAGAAGATATGCGCCGAGACAGCAGAGGTGGTCTCATCGGCGGCCAACGAGGTGCGTGAGGGCAACCAATGCCGCAAGCGATGGAACGACCTTGTCAGATCTGCAAGAATAAGTATTACATTTATTTACATGTACTTATGTATTTTTACAATTTGATTTGTAAGAATCATGAATGACTATCATCAGATGTGAGATCTTTCACCTTTACCGGGAATGTTGTACTCAAAGCCTGCGGTCACGGTGCACGTCTTTAGGTAAAGAATGATAATTATCATCATAATCATGATTACATCTGTCGGTTATGTGTTGTATCCATCACTGTGACAGTACCTAGCAATGATATCACACAATGATCTCATGCCATGCCGTCCTGTTATACCTTTTACAGAAGAAGCTATCGACGATTAGGTCCGAGCAGAGGTGAACGGGGGGCAGGGCGCCACCAGTCACCAGCGACATCACTGACATGGAGGAGCGGGTGCTCACACTCGTGGAGAGGCACCCCCGATCGGCCACGCAGACAGCTGCAGACCCTGAAGTGATGCCACGTTAGTAAAGTATACACTATTGCTTCATCTAAAGTCAATTAATACCACACCCACTCATATCCGAACAATAATATATGATAGATGGTTTCTAAAATTGTCCTATAAATAATGCTGGCCTCATGACAATCATTGCAATGCACAATGTGTTGATGGTCATGAAATGTGACGTCTGTGATGATTTTGATAGTGGTGGTGCTTTTGTCGTGCATATGCTGTTTGTAACGCTGGACTCACCTTGTGACCCTAGCACCCCCTTCTCCTCGAATAACCTCATTTGTGCTTTGCAGCTCAGCCAACACCAGTCCCAAGGCAAGACCGCAGAGGCCAGAAGGTGGGGGCGCGGGGCCGGACTTGGCGGACGATCCTACATCTGTTGCTGAGGAGGCCCGACTCTCGCCCGTCAATCAGCTGGGTCTGTTCTTTACGGATGAGAGCAGACTTTGAGGAATCTGCATCGCCAGGCTCCAGAAGGCATTCAACCCCAAGGCCATCTAGTGCTCCTCTGGCCATAACCGCCTCCACTCTGGAGGTACCGGGCCCAAGCACCTCGCCACAGGGCACCCCATTTGTCCCCAGGATGGTGCTGGTCCCGCGGAGGTTTCATGGACGTGGCAGGTCTGGTCCACGAGTGGAGAGATGGTAAAGTTGTCCAGGAGAACTGTAGACATAGGTGACCAGATCTTCAATGCATTGGGGGCCATATCCCGACAGCTGGTCAGCATCTCCGGCACCATGACAGAGTACATTCCGTGGATGGAGGGGGGTTCTGGAGGCGATAGCCAGGAACACTGCTGGCACAGGCCTCCCAGTGGTCCCAGAGCACGGCACTCCACCGCTAGGTTCCGCACCACCAGTGCCAACAACAGATGAGAGGCAGGAGCAAAATCCTGCTTCTGGAGCCGAGAATGGTCCCACCTCGGTACTCCCCCCACTCCTGTACCCGTGCAACTACCGGCTCTGCCTTCATCGCCCCCCAATGAGGCACCATCTAAGGAGCTCCAAGGCCAGGCGGCATGGAGCGAGGAGGGGAAGGGGTAGAGGTGGGGAGAGGAAGGGGAAGGGGGAAGGAAAGTGAGGTGCATGTCCGCAGGTGATGGCTTTGTTATATCTCCATCACGGTATGTGCAATTTGTTGTAATGTATGGGGGGAGAGGACTACCCTCCTGCTTTGCATTTGTGTTCTGTGTTGCTGGACATGTTGACCATTTGATTGATGTCAGTAATCGAAAAAGTGGGGTGGGGGTGGGGTGTTTTTGCCCGTGATACTTATGATTTCAGACCAATGGTCGTATTAAATGTTTTTTATTCAACATAACCTTGTTGCGCATTGTCTCAAATAGCTGGACCGTGACACACTGGTGATTCCTTAACATGAAATGGTATAATTAAATTTAACTTGAATCAACTTAAACTTTAACTGGCACCAAGATGATGCACACCATTGATGTCTGAGCAGCACACACACAGCAGTGTGTCAGCTTTGTCAATAACAGCAACGTTCTTTCAGGCAAATCACTCATTTATGAGCTCCTGACGTAAGAGTCTTGTAGCTATGTAGCCACCACGGGCCCTTTCCTGCGGTCTGGAGGGGGGCGTGTGCATGGTTGCATAGTCAACCTGATTATCTGGCCTGAGGTCAGCATCCAGCCCCTCGTCCTCCTCTTCCTCTCTGTCCTAAGGTGGACCATCAATCTCTTCTGGCAATTCTTGTCCCCTCCTGATAGCCAGGTTGTGCAGCATGGAGCACACGACCACGAATTGAGCTACTTTCTCAGGGTTGTATTGTAGCTCCCCTCCTGAGTGCTCCAGGCATCTAAAGCGCTGCTTTCTGGACCACATTGCGTGTGGCTCTGTGGCTCTCATATCGCTTCTCGGCCTCGGTGTGGGTGTCACGCAGGGGGGTCATCAGTCAGGTGGCTAGGCCATATCGTTTGTCACCAAGCATCCAGCATTGTCCTTGTCTCTGACTGATAAACATGTCGGAGACAGCACTCTCACACATCGAAGCTGCCCGGACATTTGGCATTCACTGCCATAATTATCTGGTTGTCGACAACTAGTTGGACCTTCAGGGAGTGAAATCCTTTTCTGTTGTGAAAAACCTCTGGGTCCCGAGAAGGTGCCCGCATAGCGATGTGAGTACACTGTATTGCTCCCTGCATTTTTGGGAACTTAGCAATGTGGTAGAATGCTCCGGCCCTGTCAGTCTCTGCCTCTGTGGTCATGGGGAAGCTGATAAAGTCCATCCTACAGGGCCTCCGTGACTGTCTAATACAGCAATGTGTGGCATGGTGAGACAGAGGGGAAATGTCGACCGCGGAGGCCTGAAAGGAACCGGACGCGTAGAACGACAGTGCTGCGGTGACCTTGATCTTGACGGACAGTCATGTCCAGAAGGTGCTGGCCGGCTGCAGATCTGCCCTATTGAGCTGGCATATTTCACTGATCACCACTTTGTGGAAGTGCAGTCTCTGAAGGCAGGTGTTCTCGGATACATCGAGGTAAGACCACTTCTCCCTGTAAGTGCAGGGTGTGTATGGTCTGGACCTCCTCCTCAGTCTGGCATGTCTTAGATTGGGCACATAATGCTGTGGATTAGACATTGTGCCATTTGCACTCTGCAGCATCTGCGTAGTAATCGATGCAGGCTGAAAAATGGCTTCCGCATTCCAATAAAAGTGTAATGCCGATTGTTCACAAGCAATAAATTTCAACACTAAAAGACACCTACAGTAAAACCCAATCGTCCACAGTCTGAAAAGACATCTGTTCAGATGGTCACTTCACCTGAGAAGAACTCCAGAGTCAATCCAAACTCCCCCGAAGTTGAAGCAGCCTTTTCAATGAAACGACCTGCGATTTGAAAAATGCCGTCCACACCGCTGTAATTAGTTCAGAACAGTTCCACTTTTTCAGAGCGTGTTTTGGGCAAGCAATATTGTGGGCGAGATGGTGAAAGTGACGCTGGGCATTAGTTTCGGCAAATTTGATCTTTACGACAAAAAAAAGTGGGTGGTCAGTATTATTGAATCTCGGTGTTAATTACGTGCCAAAAGTAACGCTAGGCGATATTATGCATGTTGGACTCGCCCATTCTGGTGATTCCACCCAAAAAAAGTGAGCGGGCGGTATTATTTTTTCCCAGCGTTACATACATGCCGAAAGTAACGCTCGGCGATAAGTCTCCGAAAAATGGGCGTCAGTTTCCATTTTGTGGCTAAATGGGCGATATCTGGGCATTACACTTCATTTCAGCATTAAAATTAACATTAAGTGGGCGTTATGCATGCCAAAATAATGGAAAATCTAGCCCAGTAACTTTTATTTATATAATGCCTTTAACATAGTAAAACATTCACAGCAGTGTTACAAGACAAAACAGATAAATTTGACACCGAGCCACAAAAGAAGAAATTAAGGCAGGTGATTAAACCACAGAGATGGACAAGAATGTGGAACTTGCTGCCACATGGAACAGTTGAAGTGGATAGATAGCATTGATGCATTTAAAAGTAGGCTTGATCCATACATGAGGAAGAAGGGAATAGAGGGAAACGGAGGCAGAATTGGAAAGGGTAATTAAGTTGGAAGGAGACACATCTGGAATTTAAGTACAACCATGGAATCTTCTATGAGCTAGACTTTCGACTTCACATCGCCCATATATAGCCCAAAACGGCCTCTTATCGCCCATTTTGACAAAAAAGTGGAAATTCATGCTGGAACCTCGTCGAAAAATTATCCACCCCCATTTTCAGCTCATATCGCCGAGCTGATCGCTGAGGTGATCGCCCGCACATCGCTGGGGAATAGTTGCTTTTCCTGGGCTTTCCTCACAGAACTGGGCACGACAGACGCCATCTTGAATATCTGCTAAAACAAGTGTGCTTACTAATTTGTGAGTTATTAAGTGTATTTTACAGATATATCCACTCAAATTTAAACTTATATTTATTATTATAATTATATTTTCATTTATTTTAGTAGAAAGGTCAGTTTAGTAGTAGAAAGGGCATTTATATAAACTGAAAGTAATAGCATAGTAATAATGATTAAAGTGATGGGGCTGCATCTTCTCTGCCATTACTTGTAAATGCACAACTGCTGGCATCTGAGCTTGAGTTAAGTGAAGGGTTTAGTGAATGGGTCTGTTAAGTATCGAATAACTCCAAAAGGCTAAGTACGGTGAGCTAGTTCAGGCATGACCTTACTCCAGTTTATTTACTCTCAAAGTGAGGATTCAACATGGCTGCCAACATTATATACATGACTTGCACGTGTCTGCCAGTGACCATTAGGACTCCGACAGTAGCGCCCTCCGATGGCAGGTAAAACCCAGTTAACATACATAACAGGGTCAATTGTAGAGGTCACAGACTAACGTGTGGACTTAGGAGGAGACCTTACAGCCGAAGAACTTACAAGGAAAACCAATCTTACTTCAACTTGTCTGATAACGCATGCCTTCGGAGATTGCGCTTCCAAAAGGAGGTCATCGATGAGATATGTCAGCTCATCAAGGTGGATCTGCAGCTTCCAGCACCATCAGGACCACACTGTCCGTTGAGGTAAAGGTTACTGCGGCACTATCCTTCTATGCATCGGGCTCCTTTCAAGCTTCAGCTGGCGACATCTGTGGTATCTCTCAGCACGCCACACACTGCTCCATTTGACAGGTGACTCAAGCCCTTTACGCTCGCAGGATGGACTTTATAAGCTTCCCTATGACCAGGGAGGCACAAACCGGGAGGGCTTTGGGGTTCTCGAGAATAGCAAACTCCCCCAAGGTACAGGGAGCAATAGACTGCACGCACATCGCCCTGAAATCACCTTTACAGAATGCGGAGGTGTTTCGTAACCGAAAGGGATTTCACTTGCCGAATATGCAGCTCCTTGTCGACCACAACCAAATTATCATGGCAGTTAATGCTAATTTTCCTGGCAGCATCCATGATGCACACATCCTGCGTGAGAGTGCTGTCTCTGACCTGTTTGTCAGTCAGCTACAAGGTCACGGTTGGATGCTGGAGGATAAAGGATATGGCCTTGCCAGTTGGCTCATGACCCCCCCTGCGTAATCTCGTTATTGAAGCCAAGAAGCGTTACAATGAAAGCCACATTGCTACACGCAACATTGTTGAAAAAACAATTGGAGTCCTAAAGCAGCGCTTCAGATGCCTGGACCATTCAGGAGGCAGCCTACAGTACCATCCTGACCAGGTCGCTGCATTTATTGTGGTGTGTTGTATGTTACATAACCTAGCTATAAGGAGAGGACAACATTTGCCAGATGGGACTGCCTGTCCACCTCCAGAAGGATTGGAGGCGGAAGAGGTAGATGACGAGGAGCAGCAGGAGGAGGAGGAGCACCTCGGGGAGGAGAATCAACCAGGTGATGAACCCATGCCCCCATGCCCACCCGCAAGACTGGAAAAACCCCATGGGAGTTACGCGGCTGCAAAACTGTTGCGTGAGCAGCTCATAAATTAATGCTTTGCATGAACTTTCATTGTGGATAGTCACAGTTACAGTTATCGCAAAACAATGTTTGTGTTAGCTTTGAGTTATGTTACGTCCTTGCCCGTACTGGTCGGCCATTGTTTACATTAATATGTTATTACGTTATAAGAAAATGCACAATTGTAAAATGTAATAAAAAATGTTTACTCAAACAACATTTCTATTTCAACTACAACAGCAACCCAACAACCCACCCACCCACTCACCCTCCCACCCAACCTCCCCAAACAACACCCCAATAGTAAACCATTATCAGCAAGAACAAACATTAACAATTAACACATCACCTGTGGCCACGTTTCCCTTCTTGTACTTTAGCTCCACCCGCCCAATTTGGTCCCCGGGTGATACTGAGACGTTGCGGGCGTGCAACTGCCAACAGCAAGACTTCCTGCCATGGTGGGGGAACTGTTGGTGCGATCACCTGTTGCGGGGGTGTAAGGAGGGAAAATTGCTTCCTCCTGACCCGCTTGTCTGCTGGCGTTTGCGGTCTGCGGCATCACGTCACATTCAGGTGCAGCGCAGTGTCCCGCCAGCAATGTATGCCGCAAGACATTGGTGGCGGCGATCTGCTGACACATCTCCTCGAGCATCTGTTGTGACACCCGGGAGTAGACCTCCATGAAGGCCTCCGTGCAGGCCACAAACGCCTAGAGATGGTCTCGACTTATCGCGACGGTCTCCTCGCACAGTTGAGCCAAGCCATTCATGCGATCGGCCAGGGTAGGCGTGTGCTCTACTCGCTGACACGACCTCTGTGGGATCTGCGAGGGCACTAATGCTCGCCTTGGCGTCGACAGCTGCATGCCGCTTAGTCCCGCTGCTTCTTCCGTCGAAGTTGCTGATGTAATGGCCGCAGGTTGCACAGGTGATTCCTGCTGAGGCAGAGGGATGCTAGGGGCATCCTCCTCACTTTCCACTTCCTCCTCCTCCGCAGGCTCAGTGGTATCATCCTCCTCCTCCTCCTCCCCACCCGTGGTGAGGACCACCTGCAACGGTGCAGGTTCAGGTTCAGGTCTGCACATTGGTGTTGGACCTGCAAAACACAATTAAGCTTATTGAGCTTATTAGAACAGAAGGGTACACATTCCTGTGCTGCGCTGGCATACGACGGAGGAGCATCACTGCTACAATAAATGAGACCAATAGACGTTACATAACAATGCATCATATGTTTGTACATATGGTAGTACATCTATGCAGAATATGCTGGAGCCACTCGAGGGTGCAACTGGTAGATAAAGGGTCAGACTAGATACTGCAAGCTCAAAGTAAGCGTGAACGTAGTCCTTTATTACAGAACTCAGAGTGCCTCTCTAGCCTGTGAGGCCTCCTTATATACAAGTGCTGCCAAGGGATTGTGGTTAGATATGGTAATTACAGGCTAACATACATAACAACACTCCCCCTCAAAGTCAATAGTGTAACTATTTACAATGTGAGTCGATCTGGGGCCTTTCGCTGGTTGATCGTCTCTGCAAATGCTGGTGTTGGTGAGTCGTTTGTTGGGCCTTCACTGGGCTGCTGCGCAGCTGGCCTTGCTGGACTGCTGGGGGTGATGAGTCTTGCTGGGCTGGTGCGGGTGATGGGTTCTGCTTCGTGGTCAACCACTGGGTCGGTTGCCACTTGTGTGTGCGTTGGAGGGTCGAAAAAGGTAGAGTCTATTGTGGGTTGTGCTGCATAGTCCGTAAATCTGAGTTTGGTTTGGTCCAAGTGTTTTCTGCAGGTGAGTCCATTTGCGAGTTTGACCACAAGCACCCTACTCCCCTCTTTGGCCAAAACAGTGCCAGCAATTCACTTGGGACCTTGTCCATAGTCCAACACAAACACATGATCATTTACTTCAATTTCACATGACACATTTGCACGATCATGATGTGTATTCTGTTGAAGCCGCCTGCTCTCTACCATGTAGATCAGGGTGGACTAACGAGAGCCTTGTCTTAAGTGCCCTTTTCGTGAGCAGTTCAGTGGGAGGGACCCCGACGAGCAAGTGGGGTCTTGTGCAGTAACTAAGCAGGACTCGGGATAAGCGAGTCTGCAGTGAGCCTTCAGTTACCCTTTTCAAGCTCTGCTTGATTGTTTGAACTGCTCGTTCTGCCTGACCGTTGGACGCTGGCTTAAGCGGAGCAGATGTGACATGTTTGACCCCATTGCGGGTCATGAATTCCTTGAATTTGGCACTGGTAAAGCATGGCCTATTATCACTTACAAAGACATCAGGCAGGCCATGCGTGGCAAACATGGCCCGTTGGCTTTCCATGGTGGCAGTGGACATGCTTGCTGACATTATCGCACATTCAATCCACTTGGAATATGCATCTACAACCACGAAAAATATTTTTCCCAAGAATGGGCCTGCATAGTCGACATGAACACGGTTTGGAGGGCCAAGACCATAAACTTCGTGGCGCCTTCCTAGGTGCATTGCATAACTGGGAACATGTATTACATTTGTACACACAGGACTCTTAAGTCTGCATCGATACCGGGCCACCACACGTGGGATCTGGCGATCGCTTTCATTACAATGCCTGGATGGGTACTGTGGAGATCACTGATAAAAGTGTCCCTGCCCTTTTTTGGCACAACTACCCAATACCTTCATCTTTGTGCCGCTGGTACGGCTTTATTTCTTCCTGCATCTCTAACGGGACACTAGACCAACTCCCGTGGAGCACGCAGCTTATTACTAAGGACAGTAAGGGGTCCTGGCTTGTCTAGGTTCTAATCTGTCGGGCGGTAACAGGTAATTGCTCACTCTCAAATGCTTTCATTGCCATAACTAAATCTGCAGGCTGTGCATCTCCACCCCGGTGGTGGGCAATGGCAGCCTACTGAGAGCATCGGCACAGGTTTCTGTGCCTGGCCTGTGGCGGATGGCGTAGTTGTATGCGGACAACGTGAGCGCTCATCTCTGGATGAGGGCCGATGCAGTCGTATTTATCCCCTTATTTTCAGAAAAGAGGGATATAAGTGGCTTATGGTCGGCTTCCAATTCAAATTTGAGCCCGAACAGCTATTGATGCATTTTCTTTACCCTGTAAACACATGCTAACGCTTCTTTTTCGATCATACTGTAGGCCCTCTTGGCCTTAGACAGACCTGGATGCATAAGCCACCGGTTGCAATTTCCCAAATTCATTAGCTTGTTGCAATACACATCCGACCCCGTACGTCGACGCATCACATGCTAGTACCAACATGAACAGTACAACACAAGCAATTTGTTTAAACATAACAGCTTCCGAGCTTTCTCAAAGGCATTTTCTTGGCTTTTACCCCATACCCATTCATCTCCTTTACGCAGTAAAGAGTGCAGGGGTTCTGACAATGTGCTAAGACCCGGTAAGAAGTTACCAAAATAGTTCAGGAGTCCTAGAAACGACCGCAGCTCGGTCACGTTCTGTGGTCTTGGAGCGTTTTTGATTGCCTCTGTCTTCGAATCAGTGGGCCTGATGCCGTCCGTCACGATTCTTCTGCCCAGGAACTCCACTTCAGGCGCCAGGAAAATGCACTTTGATTGTTTTAGCCTGAGCCCCACATGATTAAGCCGACTAAGAACCTCCTCCAGGTTCTGCAGGTGTTCGACGGTGTCCCGACCTGTAACCAAGATGTCATCCTGGAAGACCATGGTGTGCGGGATGGCTTCAGCAAGCTTTCCATGTTCCTCTGGAATATCGCCACGGCCAATCAAATCCCAAACGGGCATCTGTTGTAAACAAAAAGACCTTTGTGTGTGTTGCAGGTGAGGCCTTTCGAAGCTTCCTTCAGCTCCTGCATCATGTAGGCTGAGGTCAAGTCCAGCTTCATGAATGTTTTCTCTCCCGCCAGCGTTCTAATTAGGTCGTCTGCCTTTGGTAGTGGGTATTGATCCTGCAGTGAGAAATGATTGATAGTGTGGTGTATCTAGCACACAAATCACTGACTCCACACGGTCTGGTGTAAGTCTAACTGCTGTGACCTTCGTCCTTTATTGTTCAGCTCCAGAGTGCCTCTCAGGTGTGGTGGTCAGCTTATATAGTGCTTGTTCTAGGTACTTCCAGGTTTCCCACCACAGCGCCCTCTGTGGTGTGGCATAGTACTTACATTACATTTAAGGTACCAGGACGATACACACATCATTACATAACATCACCTTCCCCTCCCACCAGGATGCAGGACGACAATACATACATCAATACATAACTTCACACTTGTCCAACGGAAGGCAGGTAGGCATAGACAGTGCGTTAGTATGTTACATATTATCTGGTACATTAACTAGTTATTGACTGGTAACGGATCCCTGATTTCCTTGTTAGCCCTTATCATTAATTGTGCTTCATATCCATTATTTTACACAAATACAGTGGCCATTCAGCATTAAAAAATTAATTCTTATTATAAATTTGCCATCTCACATTAACATAGCTCATTTTAGACTTGCTCCGCCTTACAGAAGTCCTTTGTGGGGACCACCTCTTGGTAAGGCCCTTTTAAGACTCCTGGGTGCATTTCCTTTTTAAAGCGCCATCTTTGATGCAGGAGGATTCCATGAGGCTTCTCCTTGGGCGCCGCCATCTTTGATGCTCTGCTGCTCTGAACACGATGCCGCCGCCATCTTGCTCTCCGCCGCTCCGGATGCTCTCTGCCATCGCAGCCTCCGCTCCCCTCCACTGCCACCTGACTTGCCGGCTCTCCTGCAGTCGTCGTCGTCGCTCCTCCAGCGGCCCCCATAACCGCCTCCCCTGCGGCCGTCGTGGCCTCTCCAGCGGCCGCACTTGCCGCCTCCCCCGCGGCCTCCCACGTGGCCGCTGCCCTCCAGCTGCTGCCGCCGCCCAACGCTAACAGCTCCTCGGCGGGGCCCGCCCGACGGCACCTTCCTCTGCAGGGCCCACCCGACGGCAACTTCCTCGGCGGGGCCCGCCCGACGGCTACTTCCTCGGCGAGACTCTTCCAATCCACCGGCCATCCTGGATCCCTTGCACCCCGCCGGCTCACCCGCCCCCCCACTAGGCCCGCCTCTGCAGGGCTGCTTGCCTGTGGGGGCTGAGGCTGCAGGATCTCTGTGGCTTGAGGTCCGGGCCTGGGGTTTGCCTATGGGGGGATTGAGGCTGCAGCTGCAGCTCGGTCGGCGCTGCTCTCTGGGGACCCGGGGCACGGCAGCACCCCGGGGAGCAGCAGCCTGTGGAGTGATGAAGTCTTCCCAGTTCCCACGGACCGTCCCCATCCACCTCCGGCCGAGGAGTGTCGGCCCATCGCCTGCAACGACCCACAAAGGTAAAGCGTGCGTCTCGTCCCTGTGGGATACCAGCACCATCGCTCTGCCAAGAACAGGTATTAGTTCCCTGGTGTGGGTACGCAGCTTCGCTGTGACCGGGACCAACTTGGGTCGTGCAGCTGGGTTAGTCCACAGTTTATCAAAAGTTCTCCGACTCATCAACGACGGACCCGAGCCAGTGTCCACTTCCATATTCACAGGGACTCCGTTGATTTTTACTTCCCTTATCACTGGGGGCGAATCGTCGGTACACGTGTGCAGTCCAAACACCTCATCTTCTTCTACCTGCTCCTCGCTGAACAGTGGATCATCCCCCATCTCCCCAGCCACATGGTGAGTCCGATTTCTTTTACACATACGCTGAAGGTGGCCTTTAACGTGGCAGGTATTGCACGTGTACTCCGCAAACCTGTACCGGTGAGCCTCATGGCTTCCTCTACAATGCCAGCATGGTGCTGCTTGATTGGACCCCCTCAGCGGACTCTGAGTTCCAGGACCCCGAGGTCCGTGCTCTCTGCCCCGGGCAGAGCCACGTTCTGCAGTTTTGTCCGTGGTGGGCGCTATCCTGTGGACAGTGCCTGCCGGGTTCGAGACTGTGTTGATTATTTGCTTGGTGCTGCAAGTCAAGGTCATATGTGCCCAGCTGATGGCGATGGCCTTTGTCAGAGTGACTGTGGGTTCCGTGGCTAACAGCTTGTGAAGGAGACCCTCGTGGCCAATCCCCATAACGAAAACGTCCCGCAAAGCCTCATCAAGGTGTGCGCCAAAATCACACGGCGCCACGAGTCTCCTGAGGTCCACAGCATATTTGGTGATATCCTGGTCCTCAGGTCTGCAGTGATGGTAAAATTTGTATCTGGCCATGAGAATGCTCTCCTTCGGTTTCAACTGGTCACGAATGAGTTCAGTCAGCTCCTCGTATGACTTGTCCCTGGCGCTCCTAGGTGCCAGCAAATCCCTGACGAGACAGTAAACCTCATCTCCACAACTGGAGAGCAATATCGCCTTACGCTTATCTCTAATTGCATCCGTGTCCTCCGTCAGGTCGTTTGCTGTAAAGTAGTACTCGAGCCTTTCCGTAAAGGCCTCCCAATCATTGCCCATGGTAAAATCCTTTAGCGAGCCCAGACTAGCCATGGTTGCGTGGAGTTCGTCCGCTTCCTAGTCGCCAATGTGGTGTATCTAGCACACAAATCACTGACTCCACACGGGCTGGTGTAAGTCTAACTGCTGTGACCTTCGTCCTTTATTGTTCAGCTCCAGAGTGCCTCTCAGGTGTGATGGTCAGCCTTATATAGTGCCTGTTCTAGGTACTTCCAGGTTTCCCACCACAGCGCCCTCTGTGGTGTGGCATAGTGCTTATATTACATTTAAGGTACCAGGACGATACACACATCATTACATAACAGATAGTTACTTTGTAATCACCACAGATTCTGACAGTGCATTCTCCCTTGAGGACTGGAACAATCAGACTGGCCCACTCATTGAATTCGATTGGCGAAATGATGCCCTCTCGTTGCAGCATGTCCAGCTCGATCTCCACCCTCTCTCTCATCATGTAAGGTACCGCTCTCGCCTTGTGATGGATGGGTCGCACCCCTGGAATCAAATGGATCTGCACTTTTGCTCCTTGGAACTTCCCGATGCCTGGTTCGAACAGCGAGGCACTTGCTTTAGGACCTGGGCACATGAGGTGTCGTCGACGGACGAAAACGCTCAGACGTCATCCCAGTTCCAGTGTATTTTTCCCAGCCGGCTCTTGCCGAACAGCGTGGGGCCATCACCCGGTACCACCCAGAGTGGTAAATTGTGCACCGCTCCATCGTAGGAGACCTTTACGGTAGCACTGCCGATTACGGGAATCAGTTCCTTTGTGTACGTTCTAAGTTTGGTACGAATGGGAGTCAGGACTGGCCTTGAAGCCTTGTTGCACCACAACTTATCGAAAGTCTTTTTACTCATTATGAACTGGCTTGCTCCTGTGTCCAACTCTATGGACACCGGGAGTCCATTTAATTCAACCTTCAGCATTATCAAGGGACACTTTGTGGTAAATATGTGCACCCCATATGCCTCTGCCTCCTCGGTCTGAGGCTCTGGTTCGTCATGATCCACCTCTGCAAAATGGTGGTTTGCAGGTTTAGCAGGGTTTGCAGCTCGCCTGCACATACGTTGGAGGTGTCCCATTGTTCCACAGCTCTTGCAAATGTATCCTTTGAAGTGGCATGAATGGAATCGATTATCACCCCCACAATGCCAACAAGGTGTTAATTGCCTTGTATTCACCACCCTTGATGGCGGACTCTGAATCATCCGCGGACGTGCAGCTACAGGCATGTAGTAAGTCCTGCCATGTCCATTTCGATTCGAAAACAATGTTACTTTGTTCACAGTACTTGCAGCAGCACTAGTGTGCTGGGAAATTGATTTGGTATGGTCACTGGTGGAGATAAACACCTGGGCTATTGCTATGGCTTTACTCAAGGTTGGGGTCTCTACAGTCAAAAGTTTGCGAAGTATTACTTCATGGCCAATGCCAAGTACAAAGAAGTCCCTGAGCATATGTTCCAAGTGTCCTTCAAATTCGCAATGTCCTGCAAGGCGCCTTAGCTCGGCGACATAGCTCGCCACTTCCTGGTCTTCAGACCTCTTGTACATGTAGAAGCGATACCTCGCCATCAGAATGATTTACTTCGGGTTTAGATGCTCCCGGACCAGTGTGCACAACTAATCGTACGACTTGTCTGTGGGTTTTGCTGTAGCGAGCTGGTTTTTCATGAGGCCATACATTGGTGCCCCGCAAACGGTGAGGAGGATTGCCCTTCATTTGGCAGCGTTCCCTTCTCCTTCCAGCTCGTTGGCCACAAAGTATTGGTCAAGTCGCTTCACGAAGGTTTCCCAATCATCTCCCTCCAAAAATTTCTCCAGGATGCCCACAGTTCTCTGCATTGTTGCATTGGGGTTCGTCATCTATGTCTCGTCACCAGTTGTTATGTCTTGGAAAAAGGGTTAGACTAGATACTGCAAGCTCAAAGTAAGTGTGACCGCAATCCTTTATTACAGATCTCAGAGTGCCTCTCCAGCCTGTGAGGCCTCCTCCTATACAGGTGCTCCCAAGGGATTGTGGGATCCCTTGGGACTCCAGGGGATAAGCCCCCAGGTGGTTAGACATTGTAATTACAGGTTTACATACATAACAGTGGAGACCGGGGGTTTCCTGACCTGGGGGCAGGGCCCTGTATAAAAGGCTGCACACCATGCTTGCACAGCACTCTGGAGTTTGGAATAAAGGACCAAGGTCACTACAGTTCAAATACAACATATTGCCTTGTGGAGTCATTCATAAGTACATTATAAGCATAACAACTGGCGACGAGAATAAGAACTTTCACGCGATCATGGCTACCTTTGGCGCACTAAAAGACTTCGCAGAGGGTGATGATTGGCATGCCTTCACGGAAAGGCTCGAGCAATATTTCATGGCAAACGACCTGGCAGGGTAGACAGACACATTGGCAGAGAAACGCAAGGCTATACTGCTGACCAGTTGTGGGCCTGAAGTCTACCACCTCGTCAGGAACTTGCTGGCACCCACGAAGGCCAAGGATAAGACATACGATGAGTTGACTGAATTAATTCGCAACCAACTTAAACCAAAGGAGAGCATCCTCACGGCCAGGCACAGATTCTATACACACCGCAGACCTGAGGGCCAGGAGATTGCAAAATATGCTGCCAACCTCAGGAGACTTGCAGCACCGTGTGATTTTGACACGCACTTCAACGAAGCATTGCGAGACATCTTCATCATGGGAATTGGCCAGGAGGGCCTCCTTCAAAAGCTACTATCTGCCGACACCACAATCAACCTGCAGAAAGCCATCTGCATCAGTCAGGCATTCATGGCCTCGACCTGCAGCACCAAGTAAATCATTCAGCCTGTGGACTCAAACCCGGCAAGTACTGTACACAGAATGGTGCCTTTCACAGGCAAGACTGTAGAACGTGGCCCTGCCCAGGGCAGAGAGCACAGACCTCAGGGTTCCAGAACTCAAGAGTCCGCTGAGGGATGCTAATCGAGTAGCATCATGCTGGCGTTGCGGAGGAAACCATAGGGCTCACCAGTGTTGGTTTGCGGAGCACGTATGCAAAGCATGTAACACAAAGGGCCACCTTCAGCGTATGTGTAAAAGAAATACGACTCACCGTCTAGCAGCAGAGTCAGTAGATGACTTTGAATCCAGTGGGGAGTATGATGATTTGGCCAGAGAGGCAGCTCAGCCCCAAGAAGAAGTGTATGGAGTGTATACCTGCACCACCAATTATCCTCCAGTAAAGATGGAAGTCAAGATAAACAGCGTTCCAGTCTTCATGGAAGTAGACACGGGAGCGAGCCAGTCAGTGATCAGCTAGGATGCCTTCGAGAGGCTGTGGAACAAAGAAATGACCCGAGCTGGTTCCAACTTACAGAAAAAGTTGTGCACCTACACCAAGGAACCTGATACGTCCTTATAAGAGGCAGCGGGAGTTCGTGGTCGCTGAGGCATGAGTCCGGGGATCAGCAGAGGCCTATAAAAGACCGCGAGAGGCAGCGTGAGTTCGTGGTCGCTGTGGCGTGAGTCCGGGGATCAGCAGAGGCCTATAAAAGGCCGCAAGAGGCAGCGGGAGTTCGTGGTCGCTGAGGCGTGAGTCCGGGGATCAGCAGAGGCCCATAAAAGGCCGCGAGAGGCAGCGGGAGTTCATGGTCACTGAGGCGTGAGTACGGGGATCAGCAAAGGCCTATAAAAGGCGTACTTGTGCAGTTACAGGGTGAAGGCAAAAATGAAGTAGAAAGAAACAAAGGTAACGTCACAGCCTAGGGGCTAAGTGATTGGCTGGTGATTGGTGAGTAGTTTTTCTTTTTCTTTTTTATATTAGTCAGTAACTTTTAACATTGTTGTTGCCAATTTAAGTGTATCTAAGGGTTAAGTCATGGCAGGAGAGTCCCTGACGACTACGTGTGCAGGAAGTGTATCCGCCTCCAGCTCCTGACGGTCCGCGTTGCGGAATTGGAGCTGAGGGTGGATTCACTCTGGAGCATCCACGATGCTGAGAATGACGTGAGTAGCATGTGTAGCGAGTTGGTCTTACCGCAGGAGAAGGGTCCACAGCCAGATAGGGAATGGAAGACCAGCAGGAAGAGTAGTGCAAGGAAGATAGTGCAGGGGTTCCCTGTGGTCATCCCCCTGCAAAACAGATACACCGCTTTGAGTACTGTTGGGGGGGATGACTCATCAGGGGAGGGCAGCAGCAGCCAAGTTATGGCACCGTGGCTGGCTCTGTTGCACAGGAGGGCAGGAAAAAGAGTGGGAGAGCGATAGTGATAGGGGATTCAATGGTGAGGGGAATAGATAGGCGTTTCTGCGGCCGCAACCGAGACTCCAGGATGGTATGTTGCCTCCCTGGTGCAAGGGTCAAGGATGTCTCGGAGCGGGTGCAGGACATTCTAAAAAGGGAGGGAGAACAGCCAGTTGTCATGGTGCACATTGGTACCGACGACATAGGTAAAAAAAGGGATGAGGTCCTACGAAACAAATTTAAGGAGCTAGGAGCTAAATTAAAAAGTAGGACCTCAAAATTAGTAATTCGGGATTGCTACCAGTGCCACGTGCTAGTCAGAGTAGGAATTGCAGGATAGCGCAGATGAATACGTGGCTTGAGCAGTGGTGCAGCAGGGAGGGATTCAAATTCCTTGGGCATTGGAACCGGTTCTGGGGGAGGTGGGACCAGTACAAACCGGACGGTCTGCACCTGGGCAGGACCGGAACCAATGTCCTAGAGGGAGTATTTGCTAGTGCTGTTGGGGAGGAGTTAAACTAATATGGCAGGGGGATGGGAACTAATGCAGGGAGACAGAGGGAAACAAAAAGGAGGCAAAAGCAAAAGACAGAAAGGAGATGAGTAAAAGTGGAGGGCAGAGAAACCCAAGGCAAAGAACAAAAAGGGCCACTGCACAGCAAAATTCTAAAAGGACAAAGGGTGTTAAAAAAACAAGCCTGAAGGCTTTGTGTCTTAATGCAAGGAGTATCCGCAATAAGGTGGATGAATTAACTGTGCAAATAGATGTTAACAAATATGATGTGATTGGGATTACGGAGACGTGGCTCCAGATGATCAGGGCTGGGAACTCAACATCCAGGGGTATTCAACATTCAGGAAGGATAGAATAAAAGGAAAAGAAGGTGGGGTAGCATTGCTGGTTAAAGAGGAGATTAATGCAATAGTTAGGAAGGACATTAGCTTGGATGATGTGGAATCTATATGGGTAGAGCTGCAGAACACCAAAGAGCAAAAAACATTAGTGGGAGTTGTGTACAGACCTCCAAACAGTAGTAGTGATATTGGGGAGGGCATCAAACAGGAAATTAGGGGTGCATGCAATAAAGGTGCAGCAGTTATAATGGGTGACTTTAATATGCACATAGATTGGGCTAGCCAAACTGGAAGCAATATGGTGGAGGAGGATTTCCTGGAGTGCATAGGGATGGTTTTCTAGACCAATATGTCGAGGAACCAACTAGGGGGAGACCATCTTAGACTGGGTGTTGTGTAATGAGAGAGGATTAATTAGCAATCTCATTGTGCGAGGCCCCTTGGGGAAGAGTGACCATAATATGGTGGAATTCTGCATTAGGATGGAGAATGAAACAGTTAATTCAGAGACCATGGTCCAGAACTTAATGAAGGGTAACTTTGAAGGTATGAGGCGTGAATTGGCTAGGATAGATTGGCGAATGATACTGAAGGGGTTGACTGTGGATGGGCAACGGCAGACATTTAGAGACCGCATGGATGAACTACAACAATTGTACATTCCTGTCTGGCGTAAAAATAAAAAAGGGAAGGTGGCTCAACTGTGGCTATCAAGGGAAATCAGGGATAGTATTAAAGCCAAGGAAGTGGCATACAAATTGGCCAGAAATAGCAGCGAACCCGGGGACTGGGAGAAATTTAGAACTCAGCAGAGGAGGACAAAGGGTTTGATTAGGGCAGGGAAAATGGAGTATGAGAAGAAGCTTGCAGGGAACATTAAGGCGGATTGCAAAAGTTTCGATAGATATGGAAAGAGAAAAAGGTTAGTAAAGACAAACGTAGGTCCCCTGCAGTCAGAATCAGGGGAAGTCATAACGGGGAACAAAGAAATGGCAGACCAATTGAACAAATACTTTGGTTCGGTATTCATTAAGGAGGACACAAACAACCTTCCGGATATAAAAGGGGTGAGAGGGTCTAGTAAGGAGGAGGAACTGAGGGAAATCCTTATTAGTCGGGAAATTGTGTTGGGGAAATTGATGGGATTGAAGGCCGATAAATCCCCAGGACCTGATGGACTGCATCCCAGAGTACTTAAGGAGGTGGCCTTGGAAATAGCGGATGCATTGACAGTCATTTTCCAACATTCCATTGACTCTGGATCAGTTCCTATCGAGTGGAGGGTAGCCAATGTAACACCACTTTTTAAAAAAGGAGGGAGAGAGAAAACAGGGAATTATAGACCGGTCAGCCTGACCTCAGTAGTGGGTAAAATGATGGAATCAATTATTAAGGATGTCATAGCAGCGCATTTGGAAAAAGGTGACATGATAGGTCCAAGTCAGCATGGATTTGTGAAAGGGAAATCATGCTTGACAAATCTTCTGGAATTTTTTGAGGATGTTTCCAGTAAAGTGGACAAGGGAGAACCAGTTGATGTTGCATATTTGGACTTTCAGAAGGCTTTCGACAAGGTCCCACACAAGAGATTAATGTGCAAAGTTAAAGCACATGGGATTGGAGGTAGTGTGCTGACGTGGATTGAGAACTGGTTGGCAGACAGGAAGCAAAGAGTAGGAGTAAATGGGTACTTTTCAGAATGTCAGGCAGTGACTAGTGGGGTACCGCAAGGTTCTGTGCTGGGGCCCCAGCTGTTTACATTGTACATTAATGATTTAGACGAGGGGATTAAATGTAGTATCTCCAAATTTGCAGATGACACTAAGTTGGGTGGCAGTGTGAGCAGCGAGGAGGATGCTATGAGGCTGCAGAGTGACTTGGATAGGTTAGGTGAGTGGGCAAATGCGTGGCAGATGAAGTATAATGTGGATAAATGTGAGGTTATCCACTTTGGTGGTAAAAACAGAGAGACAGACTATTATCTGAATGGTGACAGATTAGGAAAAGGGGAGGTGCAACGAGACCTTTGTGTCATGGTACATCAGTCATTGAAGGTTGGCATGCAGGTACAGCAGGCGATTAAGAAAGCAAATGGCATGTTGGCCTTCACAGCGAGGGGATTTGAGTACAGGGGCAGGGAGGTGTTGCTACAGTTGTACAGGGCCTTGGTGAGGCCACACCTGGAGTATTGTGTACAGTTTTGGTCTCCTACCTTGAGGAAGGACATTCTTGCTATTGAGGGAGTGCAGCGAAGATTCACCAGACTGATTCCCAGGATGGTGGGATTGACCTATCAAGAAAGACTGGATCAACTGGGCTTGTATTCACTGGAGTTCAGAAGAATGAGAGGGGACCTCATCGAAACGTTTAAAATTCTGACGGGTTTAGACAGGTTAGATGCAGGAAGAATGTTCCCAATGTTGGGGAAGTCCAGAACCAGGGGTCACAGTCTAAGGATAAGGGGTAAGCCATTTAGGACCGAGATGAGGAGAAACTTCTTCACCCAGAGAGTGGTGAACCTGTGGAATTCTCTACCACAGAAAGTAGTTGAGGCCAATTCACTAAATATATTCAAAAGGGAATTCGATGAAGTCCTTACTACTCGGGGGATCAAGGGGTATGGCGAGAAAGCAGGAAGGGGGTACTGAATTTGCATGTTCAGCCATGAACTCATTGAATGGCGGTGCAGGCTAGAAGGGCTGAATGGCCTACTCCTGCACCTATTTTCTATGTTTCTATGTTTCTTACTATACAGTATAAATGCACACGAGGCCCATGCTTGAGAGAAGGTCAGTCTGTGATCTGTCCTTTACTCCTTAGCATTCAAATGATGAAGGTGGGTGGAGTTTCCCCTTTTATACCTGAAGGTCCAGGTTAGGAGTGTCTCCCACCTAGTGGTCATTGTTCTCACAGTGTACAACTTAGGTCAGATTTTTCATGGGTTACAATGCTGGTTGAATACATGACATCGCCTTCCCCCCCAAAGTCTTATTGGGATCACAGGTTGAGTCTCTCTGGTGGTTTACGCTCTCTTGTAGAGCGCCTGAGTTGGTGCTCTGGTTGTTGGGCGCTGGCCTGAGTGTCTGCTGTTTGCGGTGCCTCAGGCCTATCCAGACTGCCAACAGTGATTGGGCTCTCCTCCCTTTGGTTGCGGTGTGCGGTCACCTGTGGTGGAGTGAACTCTACATCGTGTTCTTCCTCTGCTTCTTCTATGGGGTTGCTGAACCTCCTTTTTGTTTGATCCACGTGTTTGCGGCAGTTTTGTCCATTGGTAAGTTTAACTACCAGAATCCTATTTCCCTCTTTGGCAATCACAGTGCCTGCGAGCCATTTGGGCCCTGCAGCGTAGTTGAGGACAAAAACAGGATCATTTACATCAATACATCGCGCCCTCGCATTCCTGTCATGGTAGTCATATTGTGGCTGGCGCCTGCTCTCGACAATTTCTTTCATGGTGGGGTGTATAAGTGATAGTCGGGTTTTGAGCGTGCTTTTCATTAGCAGCTCTACGGGTGGAACCCCTGTGAGTGAGTGTGATCGGGATCTATCGGCCAACAAGAGGCGTGATAAGTGCCTTTGTAGGGAACCCCCTTGGATTCTGAGCATCCCCTGTTTGATTATCTGCACTGCTCGTTCTGCCTGGCCGTTTGAGGCCGGCTTGAACGGTGCCGTTCTGACATGGTTAATTTCATTGCCTGCCATGAAGTCCTGGAATTCAGTGCTTGTGAAGCACGGGCCATTGTCGCTGACCAAGACGTCCGGTAGACCGTGGGCGGCGAACATTGCCCATAGACTTTCTACCGTGGCAGAGGATGTGCTTGAATTTAAAATGTCACACTCGATCCATTTGGAGTAGGCGTCTACTACAACCAAAAACATTTTTCCCATGAAAGGACTTGCATAGTCCACATGGATGCGTGACCAAGGCTTGGTGGGCCATGGCCAGGGGCTAAGGGGGGCTTCCCTGGGTGCATTGCCCAGCTGGGCACACATGTTGCACCTGCGAACACAAAGTTCCAGATCTGCGTCTATCCCTGGCCACCAAACGTGTGACCTGGCAATTGCCTTCATCATGACAATGCCCGGGTGCTCATTGTGGAGTTCTCTGATGAACACCTCTCTGCCCATCTGGGGCATGACTACGCGGTTTCCCCACAGTAGGCAATCGGCCTGAATCAAGAGTTCATCCCTGCGCCTGTGAAATGGTTTAAATTCCTCAGGGCATGCCCTGTACGTGGCTGCCCAGTCCCCATTCAGGACACATTTCTTGACTAGAGACAATAGCGGATCTCTATTTGTCCAGACTTTAATCTGATGGGCTGTCACGGGTGAGCCTTCGCTTCCGAAAGCTTCAACAGCCATGACCATCTCAGCAGCATGCTCGGTTTCCCCCGCGGCGGTGGCTAATGTAAGCCTGCTGAGTGCATCGGCGCAGTTTTCGGTGCCCGGTCTGTGCCGAATCTTGTAGTCATAGGCGGCTAACGTGAGTGCCCACCTCTGTATGCGGGCCGATGCGTTTGCATTTATGGCCTTGTTGTCAGCCAAAAGGGATGTTAGGTGTTTGTGATCTGTCGCCAGCTCAAATTTCCTGCCAAACAGGTATTGGTGCATTTTCTTTACCGCATATACACATGCAAGCGACTCCTTTTCTACCATCCCGTAGCCCCTTTCTGCCTGGGACAGACTTCTGGAGGCATAAGCTACCGGCTGTAACTGACCCTTGGCATTGACATGCTGCAACACACGCCCGACACCATAGGACGACGCATCGCACGTTAACACAAGTTTCTTACATGGGTCATATAGCGTTAACAGATTGTTGGAACATAACACATTGCGTGCTCTATTAAAAGCCCTTTCCTGGCTGTCCCCCCAGACCCATTCACGACCTTTGCGTAGGAGCACATGTAGCGGCGCTAGCAGCGTGCTCAATTTGGGAAGAAAGTGACCAAAATAGTTCAGGAGCCCCAGGAATGAACGCAGCTCCATCGTGTTACGGGGTCTGGGTGCTCTCTGGATCGCTTCCGTCTTGGACGCAGTAGGGCTGATCCCGTCTGCTGCTACTCTCATCCCCAGGAATTCTACCTCTGGAGCTAGGAAGACGCACTTCGCCTTTTTCAGTCGCAGCCCTACCCGGTCCAGTCTGCGTAGTACCTCCTCCAGGTTGTGGAGGTGTTCTTCAGTATCGTAACCCGTGATGAGGATGTCGTCCTGAAAAACCAACGTCCCTGGAATCGACTTGAGGAGGCTTTCCATATTTCGTTGGAAGATCGCGGCGGCCGAGCGAATCCCGAGCAGACATCTGTTGTACTCAAACAATCCCTTGTGTGTCGTGATGGTGGTCAGCTTCTTCGACTCACTCGCCAGTTCCTGGGTCATGTAAGCTGAGGTCAGGTCCAATTTTGAAAAAAGTTTGCCACCGGATAGCGTCGCAAAGAGGTCCTTCGCTCTCGGAGTGGGTACTGGTCTTGGAGTGACACCCGATTGATGGTGGCCTTGTAATCACCACATATCCATCCACCTTGAGCACCGGCACGATCGGGCTCGCCCAGTCACTGAATTCGACTGGCGAGATGATGCCTTCCCTCAGCAGGCGGTCCAATTTGCTTTCTATCTTTTCCCGCATCATGTACGGCACCACTCTGGCCTTGTGGTGTACTGGCCTGGCATCCAGGTTTATGTGAATCACTACCTTGGCGCCCATGAAAGTGCCAATGCCGGGTTGAAATAATGAGTCAAATTTGGCCAGGATCTGTGAGCATGATACTCGCTCCACAGAGGAAATTGCATTGACATCGCCCCATTTCCAGTTCATAACAGCAAGCCAACTCCTCGCCAGTAGTGCGGGACCGTCCCCTGGGACAATCTAGAGTGGCAACCTGTTCTCCGAATCTTTGTGGGTCACGACTACCGTGGCGCTGCCTAGCATCGGAATGATCTCCTTTGTGTAAGTCTGTAGCTGTGCGTCAATCGGCGATAATTTTGGCCTCCTGGCCTTGGACGCCCACAACTTTTCGAACTGTTTGATACCCATCAGGGAGTGGCTGGCCCCCGTGTCTCGCTCCATTGATACTGGGATGCCATTGAGGAGCACTTTCATCATTATCGGTGGCGTCCTGGTGTATGAACTGTATACGTGCTCCACATGAATTCGCTGAACTTCAGCTTCCAGTGATTTCCCCCAGCGTTCATTTCTGCAATTTCTGTAGGTATTTTGCTCATCTCTGCAAACTCCGGCTGAGTGTGTGCCTCCACGCCTCCAACATGAACTGCTGTTGGAAACAAAAGGTCCCTTGCCAGTCGATCGTCCCTGACTGCCCCCGTGACTGTCCTTGAGTGCGCCATTAACAGGTGTTGATTGCCCCATTACTGGCCGCATTGTCCCTTGCAATGACGTGAATCGCCGTTCAACTTGCCATTGTTTCTGTCGAACTCCCCCTCTGGGTTTGACTACATGTTGGAGCATGCCCGACTGCCCTTGTCTGCCTGGAGAACTGTGTGCTGCTTTAACAATGTTCAATCTCCCCCAACCATTCCTTAACGCAGTACCTCTCGTCTGTTCTGCTGGTGGCCATGCTCGTGAGATTTAAATCCCAGTTTCTCGTCGCCATTGATACGTCCTTACTATACAGTATAAATGCACACGAGGCCCATGTTTGAGAGAAGGTCAGTCTGTGACCTGTCCTTTATTCCTTAGCACTCAAGTGATGAAGATGGGTGGAGCTTCCCCTTTTATACCTGAAGGTCCAGGTTAGGAGTGTCTCCCACCTAGTGGTCATTGTTCTCACAGTGTACAACTTAGGTCAGATTATACATGGGTTACAATGCTGGTTGAATACATGACAGAGCCGATCCCAGTTGGTAGTGCGGATGTAAGTGTAATCCATAATGGCGTGGTGCATAAGTTACCTCTGTGGATTGTTGCAGATGATGGCCCAACGCTACTCAGAAGAAGGTGGATGGGAAAGATCCAGTGGAAATGGGAAGACCTCTTCACTCCAGCAATCGATGTCCCCCGTGCTCAGAGGCAGAGCAAAACCTCACCTTTGCTTGGGCCAGGCACCAGAGAACAGACCAGCGCAGCACCTGAGGCACAGACCGTCCATCACAACTGCGTGGCAATGATCCGACCGGAACGATCTAAAACTACCTTCCCGGCTCCAGTGGCAGGACTCCTGGGGAGGAAGATCAAAATCACAGGTACCCTTCCAGGGTTTGTGGCAGAATCGCGGGAGAGAAAGATCAAGGCAGTTGCCCTTGACGTGCGAGGCAAAATGGCGTTCCTATGACAGCAAGGAGCAGCGTGGCTGAAAAGAAAGATGGCCGCGGCAACATCACAAGGTGCAAAGCTGAGGGACCAACACGTGGGGTCCAACAAAGGATCTGATTGGGGTAAAGGCAGCAGGGTTCTCTTAAAGGAGACCTGCAACCAACTGAACTTAAAGAGACATTGTATGCGTGCCAATCAATGTAACGAACCGATTAAGATTGTGAACAGAATGTTGTTGCAAGATGTCAGCACTGTAAAGAATAGAATGTTGTTGTGAGATGTCGGTGCCAGTACTAATTTAAAGAACAGTCTATTTTAACCAATTTACGTCTCATACCATCGAAGTTACCTTTCCTTAAGTTCAGGACCCGAGTCTCTGAATTACCTGTGTCACTCTCCATCTTAATAAAGAATTCTACCAAATTATAGTCACTCTTTCCCAAGGGGCCTCGCACAATAAGATTACTAATTAGTCGTTTCTCATTACACATCACCCAGTCTAGGATGGCCAACCCTCTAGTTGGTTCCTCGACATATTGGTCTAGAAAACCATCTCTAACACACTCCAGGAAATCCTCCTCCACCGTATTGCTACCAGTTTGGTTAGCCCAATCTATATGTAGATTAAAGTCGCCCATGATAACTGCTGTACCCTTATTGCATGCATCCCTAATTTCGTGTTTGATGCTGTCCCCAACCTCACTACTACTGATTGGTGGTCTGTACACAACTCCCACTAGCGTTTTCTGCCCTTCAGTATTCCGCAGCTCTACCCATACAAATTCCACATCATCCAAGCTAATGTCCTTCCTTACTATTGTGTTAATTTCCTCTTTAACCAACAACATTACCCCACCTCCTTTTCCTTTCTGTCTATCCTTCCTGAATGTTGAATACCCCTGGATGTTGAGTTCCCAGCCTTAGAAACATAGAAACATAGAAAGTAGGTGCAGGAGTAGGCCATTTAGCCCTTCGAGCCTGCACCACCATTCAATATGCCATTCAATATGATCATAGCTGATCATTCACCTCAGTACCCCTGTCCCGCTTTCTCTCCATACCCCTTGATCCCTTTAGCCGTAAGGGCCACATCTAACTCCCTCTTGAATATATCCAATGAACTGGCATCAACAACTCTCTGCGGCAGGGAATTCCACAGGTTAACAACTCTCTGAGTGAAGAAGTTTCTCCTCATCTCAGTCCTAAATGGCCTGCCCCTTATCCTAAGACTGTGTCCCCTGGTTCTGGAATTCCCTAACATTGGGAACATTCTTCCCGCATCTAACCTGTCCCATCCCGTCAGAATCTTATATGTTTCTATGAGATCCCCCTCATCCTTCTAAACGCCAGTGTATGAAGGCCCAGTTGATCCAGTCTCTCCTCATATGTCAGTCCAGCCATCCCTGGAATCAGTCTGGTGAACCTTCGTTGCACCTCAATAGCAAGAACGTCCTTCCTCAAATTAGGAGACCAAAACTGAACACAATATTCCAGGTGAGGCCTCACCAAGGCCCTGTACAATTGCAGTAAGACCTCCCTGCTCCTATACTCAAATCCCCTAGCTATGAAGGCCAACATGCCATTTGCCTTCTTCACCGCCTGCTGTACCTGCATGCCAACTTTCAATGACTGATGAACCATGACACCCAGGTCTCTTTGCATCTACCCTTTTCCTAATCTGCCGCCATTCAGATAATATTCTGCCTTCGTGTTTTTGCCACCAAAGTGGAAAACCTCACATTTATCTACTTTATACTGCATCTGCCATGCATTTGCCCACTCTCCTAACCTGTCCAAATCACCCTGCAGCCTCTTAGCATCCTCCTCACAGCTCACACCGCCACCCAGTTTAGTGTCATCTGCAAACTTGAGATATTACCCTCAATTCCTTCATCCAAATCATTAATGTATATTGTGAAGAGCTGGGGTCTCAGCACTGAGCCCTGCGGTACTCCACTAGTTACTGCCTCCCATTCCGAAAAGGACCCATTTATCCCGACTCTCTGCTTCCTGCCTGCCAACCACTCTATCCACACCAGTACTTTACCCCCAATATCATGTGCCTTGATCTTGTACACCAATCTCTTATGTGGTACCTTGTCAAAGGCCGTTTGAAAGTCCAAATACACCACATCCACTGGTTCTCCCTTGTCCACTCTACTAGTTACATCCTCAAAAAATTCCAGAAGATTCGTCAAGCATGATTTCCCTTTCATAAATCCATGCTGACTTGGACCAATCCTGTCACCGCATTCCAAATGCGCTGCTATTTCATCCTCAATAATAGATTCCAACATTTTCCCCACTACTGATGTCAGGCTAACCGGTCTATAATTACTCATTTTCTCTCTCCCTCCTTTCTTAAAAAGTGGTGTTACATTAGCTATCCTCCAGTCCATAGGAACTGATCCAGAGTCGATAGACTGTTGGAAAATGATTACCAATGCATCCACTATTTCTAGGGCCACCTCCTTAAGTACTCTGGGATGCAGACAATCAGGGCCTGGGGATTTATCAGCCTTCAATCCCATCAATTTCCCCAACACAATTTCCCGCCTAATAAGGATTTCCTTCAGTTCCTCCTTCTCACTAGACCCTCGGTCCCCTAGTATTTCTGGAAGGATATTTGTGTCTTCCTTCGTGAAGACAAAACCAAAGTATTTGTTCAATTGGTCTGCCATTTCTTTGTTCCCCATTATTAATTCACCTGAGTCCGACTGCAAGGGACCTACATTTGTTTTCATCAATCTTTTTCTCTTCACAGCTTTTGCAGTCAGTTTTTATGTTCCCGGCAAGCTTCCTCTCATACTCTTATTTTCCCCCTCCTAATTAATCCCTTTGTCCTCCGCTGCTGAATTCTAAATTTCTCCCAGTCCTCAGGTTTGCTACTTTGTCTGGCCAATTTATATGCCTCTTCCTTGGATCTAACGCTATCCTTAATTTCCCTTGTTAGCCACGGTTGAGCCACCTTCCCTGTTTTATTTTTACTCCAGACAGGGATGTGCAACTGTTGAAGTTCATCCATGTGATCTATAAACGTTTGTCATTGCCTATCCACCGTCAACCCTTTAAGTATCATTTGCCAGTCTATTCTAGCCAATTCACGCCTCATGCCGTCGAAGTTAGCCTTCCTTAAGTTTAGGACCCTAGTTTCTGAATTAACTGTGTCACTCTCAATCTTAATAAAGAATTCTACCATATTATGGTCACTCTTCCCCAAGGGGCCTCACACAACATGATTGCTCATTAGTCCCTTCTCATTACACATCAACCAGTCTAGGATGGCCAGCTCTCTAGTCGGTTCCTCCACATATTGGTCAAGAAAACCATCCCTAATACACTCCAGGAAATCCTCCTCTACCGCATTGCTGTACCGGGAGTCATGGAGCGTCAGCTTGAGGCTCGGGAGGTGCGTGGAGAGGCCTATAAAAAGGCCCAGCCTCCGAGAGTCGTCGGGAGTCGTGGTGCATCGGCGAGAGACTCGGGAGGTTTGTGGAGAGGCGTGCTGGTGCAGCTACAGGGAGATGGCAATAACGAAGTAGAAAGAAATCGAAAGGTGACGTCACAGCCAAGAGGGTAAGTGATTGGTGAGTAGCTTTTTTTCTTTCTTTATCAGTAAGTAACATTTAGCATTGTTGTTACCAACTTAAGTGTATCTAAGGGTTAAGTCATGGCAGGAGAGCTCAGACACGTGTTATGCTCCTCCTGTACTATGTGGGAAGTCAGGGATGCTTCCGGTGTCCCTGACGACTACATGTGCGGGATCCACCTCCAGCTCCTGACGGACCGCATTGCGGCACTGGAGCTGCGGGTGGATTCACTCTGCAGCATCCACAATGCTGAGAATGACGTGAATAGCACGTTCAGCGAGTTGGTCAAACCGCAAGTAATGGGTACTCAGCCAGATAGTAAATGGGTGACCAGCAGGAAGAGCAGTGCAAGGAAGGTAGTGCAGGGGTCCCCTGCGGTCATCCCCCTGCAAAACAGATACACCGCTTTGGGTACTGTTGAGGGGGATGACTCATCGGGGGAGGGCAACAGCAGCCAAGTTCATGGCACCGTGGGTGACTCTGCTGCACAGGAGGGCAGGAAAAATAGTGATAGGGGATTCGATAGTAAGGGGAATAGATAGGCGTTTCTGCGGCCGCAACCGAGACTCCACGATGGTATGTTGCCTCCCTGGGGCAAGGGTCAAGGATGTCTCGGAGCGGGTGCAGGACATTCTGAAAAGGGAGGGTGAACAGCCAGTTGTCGTGGTACACATAGGTACCAACAATATAGGCAAAAAACGGGATGAGGTCCTACGAGACGAATTTAGGGAGCTAGGATCTAAATTAAAAAGTAGGACCTCAAAAGTAGTAATCTCAGGATTGAAACATGGAAACATAGAAAATAGGTGCAGGAGTAGGCCATTCGGCCCTTCGCGCCTGCACCGCCATTCAATGAGTTCATGGCTGAACATGCAACTTCAGTACCCCATTCCTGCTTTCTCGCCATACCCCTTGATCCTCCTAGTAGTAAGGACTATATCTAACTCCTTTTTGAATATATTTAGTGAATTGGCCTCAACAACTTTCTGTGGTAGAGAATTCCACAGGTTCACCACTCTCTGGGTGAAGAAGTTTCTCCTCATCTCAGTCCTAAATGGCTTACCCCTTATCCTTAGACTGTGACCCCTGGTTATGTGCTTCCCCAACATTGGGAACATTCTTCCTGCATCTAACCTGTCTAAACCCATCAGAATCTTAAACGTTTCTATGAGATCCCCTCTCATTCTTCTGAACTCCAGTGAATACAAGCCCAGTTGATCCAGTCTTTCTTGATATGTCAGTCCCGCCATCCCGGGAATCAGTCTGGTGAACCTTTGCTGCACTCCCTCATTAGCAAGAATGTCCTTAAGTTAGGAGACCAAAACTGTACACAATACTCCAGGTGTGGCCTCACCAAGGCCCTGTACAACTGTAGTAACACCTCTCTGCCCCTGTACTCAAATCCTCTCGCGATGAAGGCCAACATGCCATTTGCTTTCTTAACCGCCTGCTGTACCTGCATGCCAACCTTCAGTGACTGATGTACCATGACACCGAGGTCTCGTTGCACCTCCCCTTTTCCTGATCTGTCACCATTCAGATAATAGTCTGTCTCTCTGTCTTTACAACCAAAGTGGATAACCTCACATTTATCCACATTATACTTCATCTGCCATGCATTTGCCCACTCACCCAACCTATCCAAGTCACTCTGCAGCCTCATAGCATCCTCCTCGCAGCTCACACTGCCACCCAACTTAGTGTCATCCGCAAACTTGGAGATACTGCATTTAATCCCCTCGTCTAAATCATTAATGTACAATGTAAACAGCTGGGGCCCCAGCAAAGAACCTTGCGGCACCCTTGCTACCAGTATCACGTGCTAGTCAGAGTAGGAATCGCAGGATAGCTCAGATGAATACGTGGCTTGAGGAGTGGTGCAGAAGGGAGGGATTCAAATTCCTGGGGCATTGGAACTGGTTCTGGGGGAGGTGGGACCAGTACAAACCGGACGGTCTACACCTGGGCAGGACCGGAACCAATGTCCTCGGGGAAGTGTTTGCTAGTGCTGTTGGGGAGGAGTTAAACTAATATGGCAGGGGGGTGGGAACCTAAGCAGGGAGGCAGAGGGAAATAAAAGGGAGACAGAGGCAAAAGATAGAAAGGAGAATAGTAAAAGTGGAGGGCAGAGAATCCCAAGGCAAAAAACAAAAAGGGCCACATTACAGCCAAATTCTGAAGGGACAAGGAGTGTTGAAAAAACAAGCCTGAAGGCTCTGTGCCTCAATGCGAGGAATATTCGGAATAAGGTGGACGAATTAACTGCGCAGATAGCAGTTAATGGATACGATGTAATTGGCATCACAGAGACATGGCTCCAGGGTGACCAAGGCTGGGAACTCAACATCCAGGGGTATTCAGCATTTAGGAAGGATAGACAGAGAGGAAAAGGAGGCAGAGTGGCGTTGCTAGTCAAAGAAATGAATGTAATAGTAAGGAAGGACACTGGCTTGGATGATGTGGAATTGGTATGGGTGGAGCTGCGGAATCCCAAAGGGCAGAAAACGCTGGTGGGAGTTGTGTACAGGCCACCAAACAGTAGTAGTGAGGTTGGGAAAAGCATCAAACAAGAAATAAGGGATGTGTGCAATAAAGGTACAGCAGTTATCTTGGGCGACTTTACCCCTGGAACCATATCTCCGTAATGCCAATTATATCATATTTGTTAATAGTTCGTTAATTTGTTAGCAGTGCAAACTATCAAGCAGGGCCTGAAGAGGGTAATTGAAGGCTCAATGCAGACTCGTCTATCCCGAGTTCTGCTTAGCTACCGCACGAGACCCCACTCGCTCACTGGGATTCGACCTGCTGAACTGCTCATGAAAAGGGCACTTAAGAGAAGGCTCTCGTTAGTTCACCCTGATCTACATGAACAAGTAGAGAGCAGCCAGCTTCAACAAGTACATATCATGATAGCGCAAATATGTCACGCGAAATTGAAATCAATGATCCTGTATTTGTATTGAATTATGAACAAGGTCCCAAGTGGCTTCCCAGCACTATTGTGGCCAAAGAGGGGAGCAGGGTATTTCGGATCAAACTTTCAAATGGACTCATTCACCGGAAACACTTGGACCAAATCAAACTCAGATTCACAGACTATGCTGAGCAACCCACTTTGGACCGTACCTTCTTTGATCCCCCAACATACACACCAGTGGCAACCGACACCGCGGTTGGCCACGAAGCAGAACCCATCACCCGCAGCAGCCCAGCAGGACTCACCACACCAGACAGCCCTGCAAGGCCAGCTGCACAGCAGCCCAGTGAGGGCTCAACAAATGTTTCACCAAAACCAGCATTTGCACTGAGAAGATCAACCAGGGAAAGAAAGGCCCCAGATCGACTCACCTTGTAAATAGTTACACTGTTGCCTTTGTGGGGGTAGTATTGTTATGTATGTAAATTGGTATATGTATATACCTTGTACAGCCACCAGAGGGCACATTTTCTGGAGTCCCAAGGGATCCCACAATCCCTTGAGAGCACAGGTACTTAAGGAGGCCTCACAGGCTGGAGAGGCACTCTGGAGATCTGCAATAAAAAACTACGGTCACACTTTATTTTGAGCTCACAGTATCCAGTCAGGCTCTTTATTCATACATAACAATTACCATCGCCAAATCCCCCACCATCAACATCCTGGGGGCTCACCATTGACCAGAAGCTTAACTGGACCAGCCACATAAATACTGTGATAACAAGAGAAGGTCAGAGGCTAGGTATTCTGCGTGAGAGTTTCACGTCCTGACTCCCCAAGGCCTTTCCACCATCTACAAAGTACAAGTCAGGAGTGTGATGGATGAGTGCAGCTCCAAACACACTCAAGAAACTCGACACCATCCAGGACAAATAGCCTACTTGATTGGCACCTCATCCTCCACCCTAAACATTCACTCCGTCCACCACCGGCGTACCATGGCTGCAATGCATACCATCTGAAAGATGCACTACAGCAACTCGCTCCTTCAGCAGCACCTCCCAAACCCATGACTTCTACCATCTAAAAGGACAAAGGCAGCAAGCACATGGGAACACCACCACCTCCAAGTTCCCCTCCAAGTCGCACAACATCCTGACTTGGATGTATATCGCCGTTCCTTCATCATCACTGGATCAAAATCCTGGAACTCCCTCCCTAACAGCACTGTGGGAATACGTCCACCACAGGGACTGCAGCGGTTTAAGAAGGCGGCTCACCTCCACCCTCTCAAGGGCACTTAGGAATGAGCAATAAATTCTGGTCTTCTCAGTGATGCCCACATCCCACTTTGTCTGCAGCCACCTCTTTTAAGACCCTAGGATGTAAGACATCAGATCCAGGGGACTTGTCCAACTCCAGTCCCATTCTTTTACCGAGTACTATTTATTTAGTGATAGTGATGGTATTAAGTTCCTCCCTCCCGATAGCCCCTTGATTATCCACTATTGGAGTGGTTTTAGTGTCTTCTACCGTGAAGACCGATACAAAATATTTGTTCAAAGTCTCTGCCATTTCCCTGTTCTCCATTCTTAATTCCCTAGTCTCATTCTCTCAGGGGCCAGCATTTACTTACGCCATTCTTTTCCTTTATGTATCTGAGGACTGGGAGAAATTTAGAATTCAACTAAGGAGGACTAAGGGTTTAATTAAGAGGGGGAAAATAGAGTACGAGAGGAAGCTTGCAGGGAACATAAAAACTGACTGCAAAAGCTTCTATAAATATGTGAAGAGAAAAAGATTAGTGAAGACATACTAAGGTCCCTTGCAGTCGGATTCAGGTGAATTTATAATGGGGAACAAAAAAATGGCAGACCAATTGAACAAATACTTCGAGTCTGTCTTCACAAAGGAAGACACAAATAACCTTCCAGATGTACTTGGGGACAGTGGGTCTAGTGAGAAGGGGGAACTGAAGGATATCCTTATTAGGTGGGAAATTGTGTTAGGGAAATTGATGGGATTGAAGACCGATAAATCCCCGGGGCCTGATAGTCTGCATCCCAGAGTACTTAAGGAAGTGGCCCTAGAAATAGTGGATGCATTGGTGATCATTTTCCAACAGTCTATCGACTCTGGATCAGTTCCTATGGACTGGAGGGTAGCTAATGTAACACCACTTTTTAAGAAAGGAGGGAGAGAGAAAACGAGTAATTATAGACCGGTTAGCCTGACATCAGTGGTGGGGAAAATGTTGGAATCAATCATTAAGGATGAAATAGCACCGCATTTGGAAAGCAGTCACAGGATCAGTCCAAGTCAGCATGGATTTATGAAAGGGAAATCATGTTTGACGAACCTTCTGGAATTTTTTGAGGATGTAACTAGCAGAGTGAACAGGGGAGAACCAGTGAATGTGGCGTATTTGGACTTTCAAAAGGCTTTTGACAAGGTCCCGCACAAGAGATTGGTGTGCAAAATCAAAGCACATGGTATTGGGGGTAATGTACTGACGTAGATAGAGAACTGGTTGGCAGATAGGAAGCAGAGAGTCGAGATAAACGGGTCCTTTTCAGAATGGCAGGCAATGACTAGTGGAGTGCTGCAGGGCTCAGTGCTGGGACCCCAGCTCTGCACAATCGACATTGACGATTTAGATGAAGGAATTGAGTGTAATATCTCCAAGTTTGCAGATGACACTAAACTGGTGGCGGTGTGAGCTGTGAGGAGGATGCTAAGAGGCTGCAGGGTGACTTGGACAGGTTAGGTGAGTGGGCAAATGCATGGCAGATGCAGTATAATGTGGGTAAATGTGAGGTTATCCATTTTGGGGGCAAAAACACGAAGGCAGAATATTATCTGAATGGGGCAGATTAGGAAAAGGGCAATGAGACCTGGATTTCATGGTTCATCAGTCATTGAAAGTTGGCATGCAGGTACAGCAGGCGGTGAAGAAGGCAAATGGTATGTTGGCCTTCATAGCTGGAGGGATTTAAGTATAGGAGCAGGGAGGTCTTACTGCAGTTGTACAGGACCTTGGTGAGGCCTCACCTGGAATATTGTGTTCAGTTTTGGTCTCCCAATCTGAGGAAGGATGTTCTTGCTATTGAGGGAGTGCAGCAAAGGTTCACCAGACTGATTCCAGGGATGGCTGGACTGACATGTGATGAGAGACTGGATCATCTGGGCCTTTATTCACTGGAGTTTAGAAGGGTGAGAGGCGATCTCATAGAAATGTATAAGATTCTGACAGGACTGGGCAGGTTAGATGCAGGAAGAATGTTCCCGATGTTTGGGAAGTCCAGAACCAGGGGACATAGTCTTAGGATAAGGGGTAGGCCATTTAGGACTGAGATGAGGAGAAACTTCTTCACTCAGAGAGTTGTTAACCTGTGGAATTCCCTGCCGCAGAGAGTTGTTGATGCCAGTTCATTGGATATATTCAAGAGGGAGTTAGATATGGCCCTTACGGCTAAAGGGATCAAGGGGTATGGAGAGAAAGCAGGAAAGGGATACTGAGGGAATGATCAGCCATGATCTTATTGAATGGCGGTGCAGGCTCGAAGGATGGAATGGCCCACTCCTGCACTTATTTTCTATGTTTCTATCTGTAGAAACTCTTACTATCTGTTTTTATATTTCGTTCTAGTTTAATTTCACAATCTATCTTCCCTCTCTATCATTTTTTTAGTCATTCTTTGCTGGCTTTTAAAAGTTTCTCAATCCTCCGGCCTCCCGTTAGTCTTGGCCACATTGTATTTCCTTGTTTTCAATTTAAAACTTAAGAAATAGGAGCAGGAGTAGGCCATACGGCCCCTCGAGCCTGCTCCGCCATTTAATACGATCATGGCTGATCCAATCATGGACTCAGGTCCACTTCTCTGCCTACTCCCTATAACCACTTATATCCTTATTAGTTAAGAAACTGTCTATCTCTGTCTTAAATTTATTCAATGACCCAGCTTCCACGGCTCTCCGAGGCAGTGAATTCCACAGATTTACAACCTTCTGAGAGAAGAAATTCTTCCTCATCCCAGTTTTAAATGGGCGGCAACTTATTCTAAGATTATGCCCCCTAATTCTAGTCTGCCCTATCAGTGAAACATCCTCTCTGCATCTAGCTTGCCAAGCCCCCTCATAATCTTATACATTCCAATGAGTAGAGGCCCAACCTACTCAACCTTTCCACATAAGTCATCTCCGGAATCAACCAAGTGAAGCTTCTCTTACCTGCCTCCAAAGCAAGTATATCCTTTCTTAAATATGGAAACCAAAACTGTACACAGTATTCCAGGTGTGGCCTCACCAATACACTGCATAACTGTAGCAAGACTTCCCTGTTTTTATACTCCATCCCCTTTGTAATAAAGGCCAAGATACCATTGGCCTTCCTGATCACTTATTGTACCTGCATACCAACTGTTACACTCATAATAAATGGTGAGACTGAGTACTGTATACAATGAGCAAGTCTGACCTTAACTCCTTTATTAAGGTTCCAGAGTGCAGGTACCTCGTGGGTGGCCTTCTTATATGCTGGGATCTCAAGACATGCTGGGATCCCTTGGGACTTCAACAGGTGGGCCCTCTGGTGGTCAGGTGTAATGCAAGTTACAAAGGGTTAAATATATAACATCACTCCCCTGTGAAGTCAACAGTACATTTATTTACAAGGTGAGACGATCTGGGGCTTTGTGTTCCCTTGTCGATCATCTCGGTACAAATGCTGGTGTGGGTGGGTTGGTCAGTTCTTAACTGGGCTGTTGGGCAGCCGGCCTTGCCAGGCTGCTGGGGATGATGAGTTTGGTTTCGTGGTCAACTACGATGTCAGTTGCCACTTGTGTGTGTGTGTTAGAAGGTCAACGTTGGTGGTGCCCTCTTTGGGTTGTTCGTAGCTGTTGGTGAACTGCAATTTGATTTGGTCCAAATGTTTTCTGTACATTTGTCCATTGGTCAGTTTGACCTGAAACACCCTACTCCCTTCTTTGGCTGTGACCATGCCAGCGAACCATTTGGGACCATGTCCATAATTGAGCACAAACACAGGATCATTGATCCCAATATCGTGTGACAAATTTGCGCGGTCATGTTACATACTTTGCTGATGCCGCTTGCCCTCCACGTGATCATGGAGATCAGGGTGGACAAGAGAGAGCCTTGTTTTAAGTGCCCTTTTCATGAGCAGCTCAGCTGGGGGAATCCCGGTGAGTGAGTGGGGTCTGGTGCGGTAGCTGAGCAGCACTCGGGACAACCGGTTTGCAGGGAGCCTTCTGACACACATTTCAAGCTTTGCTTGATGCTCTGAACTGCCCGTTCTGCCTGGCCATTGGATGCGGGCTTGAACGGGGCAGATGTGACATGCTTGATCCCGTTGCGGGTCATGAATTCCTTGAATTCAGCACTGGTGAAGCACGGTCCATTGTCGCTGACTAGGACATCAGGCAAGCTGTGCGTGGCAAACATGGTTCGTAGGATTTCAATGGTGGCCGTGGATGTGCTTACAGACATTATTGTACATTCAATCCATTTTGAGTAAGCGTCCACGACAACCAAAAACATTTTGCCTATGAATGGGCCTGCATAGTCGACATGGATCCTCGACCACTGTTTGGATGGTCACGACCACAAACTTAGCGGTGCCTCCCTGGGTGCATTGCTCAACTGAGAGCAAGTGTTGCACTGGCGCACGCATGACTAAATCTGAGTCGATGCCAGGCCACCACATGTGAGATCTGGCTATGGCTTTCATCATTACGATGCCTGGGTGGGTGGTGTGCAATTTGCAAATAAATGTATCTCTGCCTTTCTTGGGCAAGACCACGCGATTGCCCCACAAAAGACAGTCCGCCTGTAGGGACAATTCGTCCTTGCATCTGTGGAACGGCTTAATCGCTTCCTGCGTCTCCACCGGGACACTGGACCAGCTCCCATGGAGAACACAGTTTTTTTACCAAGGACAGTAAAGGATCCTGGCTCATCCAGGTCCTGAGCTGGCGGGCCATAACGGGGGACTTCTCATTCTCAAATGTCTCCATGACCATGAGCATGTACGCTGGCTGTGCCATTTCCACCCTGTTGCTGGGCAATGGTAGTCAACTGAGAGCATCAGCACAGTTCTCTGTGCCCGGGCTGTGGCAGATTACATAGTTGTTTGCCAACAGCGTGAGCGCCCATCTTTAGATGTGGGCAGAGGCATTGGTATTAATCCCTTTGCTCTCAGAGAACAGCTATATGAACGATTTGTGGTCAGTTTCAAGCTTGAACTTGAGGCCAAATAAGTAATGGTGCATTTTTTTTAGCCCGTAAACGCATGCCAGAGCCTCTTTTTCAACCATGCTGTCGGCCCTTTCGGCCTTGGACAAACTCCTGGTTGCATACGCAACCGGTTGCAAAATCCCTGAATCATTAGCCTGTTGTAACACACACCTGACCCCGTATGACGACGCATAGCAAGCTAACACTAATCATTTACATGGATTATACAGGACAAGCAGTTCGTTAGAACACAATCAATTTCTGGCTTTCTTAAAGGCAGTCTCTTGTGAATTCCCCCATACCCAGTCGTCTCCCTTGCGCAGTAGCACATGTAGGGGTTCCAGCAGGGTGCTTAACCCAGGTAGGAAATTACCAAAATAGTTAAGGAGTCCCAGGAACGACCACAGCTCCGTCACGTTCTGTGGTTGCAGCGCGTTCTTGATGCCCTCCGTCTTGGCTAGATGGGTCTGATGCCATCTGCTGTGATTCTCCTTCCTAAGAATTCAACATCCTGTGCCAGGAAAACACACTTTGACCGTTTCAACCTGAGCCCTACGCGATCCAACTGACTAAGAACCTCCTCCAGATTCTTCAAGTGCTCCGTGGTGTCCCGACCTGCAACCAATATGTCGTCCTGGAAGACCACTGTACAAGGAACCGACTTTAGCAGGCTCTCCATGTTCCGCTGGAAGATCACTGCGGCCGACCGAATCCCCAACAGGCACCGGTTGTAGATAAACAGACCTTTGTGCGTGTTGATGCAGGTAAGGCCTTTCGAAGACTCCTCCAGCTCCTGCGTCATGTAGGCCGAGGTCAGGCCCAGCTTGGTGAACGTCTTCCCTCCAGCCAGGGTTGCAATTAGGTCATCTGCCTTGGGTAGCGGGTACTGGTCCTGCAGCGAGAAATGGTTAATCGTTACTTCATAGTCCCCGCAAATTCTAACCGTACCGTCCTCCTTGAGTGTCGGAACAATAGGACTGGCCTAGTCGTTGAATTCCACCGACGCGATGATGCCTTCACGTTGCAGCCTGTCCAGCTCAATTTCCACTTTTTGACGCATCATGTACGGTACTGCCCGAGCCTTGTGATGGATGGGTCGAGTACTGGGAACCAAATGGATCTGCACTTTTGCCCCCGAGAAGCTTCCAATGCCTGGCTCGAATAACGATGGAACTTGCTTAGAACCTGGGTACATGAGGTGTCGTCGATGGACGAAAGCGCTCGGATGTCGTCCCATTTCCAGCGGATTTTCCCCAGCCAGCTTCTGCCAAACAACGTGGGGCCATCCCCTGGCACAATCCACAGCGGGAGTTCGTGTACTGCTCCATCATAGGAGACTTTGACTTCTGCACTGCAATTACAGGGATTAGTTCCTTGGTGTAAGTCCTTAGTTTAGTGTGAATGGGGCTGAGCTTGGGCCTGTATGCTTTCTTTCCCCACAGCCTGTCGAAGGCCTTTTTTCTCATTATGGACTGACTTGCCCTTGTGTCCAGTTCCATAGATACTGGAATGCTGTTCAGTTCAACTTTCAACATGATTGGTGGGCATTTCGTCATGAACGTGTGTACCCCGTACACTTCTGCTTCCTCCGTACGAGTTTCCAACTCAGTCTGATCCACTGTGGATCGATCTTCCTCTGCAACGTGGTGGTTTGCAGGGTTTGCAGCTCGCCTGCACATTCGTTGGAGGTGTCCCATTGTTCTGCAACCATTGCATGCATAGTGCTTAAAGCGGCATTGATGAGGCCGATGATTACTTCCGCAGCACCAACAGGGTGTTAACTGCCTCGCATTAACAGATGATGGCGGACTCTAGGTAATTTGAGGTTGGGCCACATCATCCGGCATGTACATTCTGCCATGTACATTTCTGCTCAAAACCGACATTACTTTATGCACAGTACTGACCAAAACTTCTTTGTTCTGTGAAATCTGCTTGATGTTGTCGCTGGTGGACATAAATGCCTGGACTATCGTTATGGCTTTACTCAGATTCGGAGTTTCTACAGTCAACAGTTTGCGAAGGATTGTCTCATGTCCGATGCCCAGTACAAAAAAGTCTCTGAGCATTTGTTCTAGGAATCCCTCAAACTCAAATGTCCTGCAAGGCGCTTTAGTTCGGCGTCATAGCTCGCCACTTTCTGGCCCTCCGATCGTTGACACATGTAGAACCGATATCTCGCCATCAAAACACTTTCCTTAGGATTTAGGTGCTCCCGGATCAGAGTACACAATTCTTCATAGGATTTCTCTGTTGGTTTTGCCGTGGCAGGAGATTCTTCATGAGGCCATAGGTTGTTGCCCCACAGACAGTTAGGAGGATCGCCCTTCATTTGGTGGTGTTCTCATCCCCTTCCAGCTCGTTGGCCACAAAGTATTAGTCGAGTCTCTCTATGAAGGCCTCCCAATCATCCCCTTCTGAGAACTTCTTCAGGATGCCGACTGATCTTTGCATTTTCGCGCGGTTGTCCGTTACCTTGTCGCCAATTGTTACACTCATAATAAATGGTGAGACTGAGTACTGTGTACAATGAGCAAGTGTAGCCTTAGCTCCTTTATTAAGGTTCCAGAATGCAGGTATCTCTTGGGTGGGCTGCTTATATACTGTGCTCCACTCCAACAGGTGGGCCCTCTAGTGGTCAGGTGTAATGCAAGTTACAAAGGGTTAAATACATAACACCAACCTTTTGTGTTTCATGCACCAGGACCCCCAGGTTCCACTGTACTGCAGCACTTTGCAAATTTTCTCCATTTAAATAATAACTTGCTCTTTGATTTTTTTCTGCCAAAGTGAATAACCTCACAATTTCCAACATTATATTCCATCTGCCAAATTTTTGCCCACTCACTTAGCCAGTCTATGTCCTTTTGAAGGTTTTTTGTGTCCTCCTCACACATTGCTTTTCCTCCCATCTTTGTATCGTCAGCAAACTTGGCTACGTTACAGTCGGTCCCTTCATCCAAGTCATTAATATAGATTGTAAATAGTTGGGGGCCCAACATTGATCCCTGCAGCAGCCCACTAGTTATTGATTGCCAAGCCGAGAATGAACCATTTATCCCAACTCTCTGTTTTCTGTTAGTTAGCCAATCCTCTATCCATGCTAATATATTACCCATAATCCCGTGAACTTTTATCTTGTGCAGTAACCTTTTATGTTGCACCTTGTCAAATGCCTTCTGGAAGTCCAAATACACCACATCCACTAGTTCCCCTTTATCCACCCTGTTTGTTACATCCTCAAAGAATTCCAGCCAATTTGTCAAACATGACTTCCCCTTCATACATCCATGTTGACTCTGCCTGACTGAATTCGACTTTTCCAAATGTCCTGCTACTGCTTCTTTAATAATGGACTCCAATATTTTCCCAACCACAGATGTTAGGCTAACTGGTCTATAGTTACCTGACTTTTGTCTGCCTCCTTTTTTAAATCTGATATCATCCCTTATTTCCTTAGTTAGCCACGGATGGTTATCCCTTCTCACAGTCTTTCCTTCTCATTGGAATATATTTTTGAGAGTTATGAAATATCTCCTTAAATGTCTGTCACTGCTCATCAACCGTCCCACACTTTAATCTATTTTCCCAGTCCACTTTAGCCTTCATACCTTTGTAGTCTCCTTTATTTAAGCTTAGGACACTGGTTTGAGATCCAACTTTCTCACCCTCCAACTGAATTTGAAATTCACCCATGTTATGGTCACTCATTCCTAGAGGATCCTTTACTAGGAGATCGTTTATTAATCCTGTCATGTATTCAACTGTCATTGTAATCCATGTCATAACTGACCTAAGTTGTACACCGTGAGAACACTGACCACTAGGTGGTGAACTTGTGGGAGACACTCCTAACCTGGACTTTCAGGTATAAAAGGGGAAGCTCCACCCACCTTCATCACTTCAGTGCTGGTGAATAAAGGTTACTGGTCACAGAGTGACCTTCTCTCTAGTATGGGCCTCATGTGCATTTGTACTGTATAGTAAGGACATATTATTGGCGATGAGAAACTGGGATTTAAACCACGCGAGCATGGCCACCAGCAGCACAGACGAGAGGTACTGTGTTGGTGATGATTGGGACGATTTTATTGAGAGACTACAGCAAAGTTTCGTCACTAAGGAATGGTTAGGACAGGATTCGGCCGACAAACGCAGGGCTCATCTCCTGACGGTTTGTGGATCTAGGACGTACTTCCTGATGAAGGACCTTCTAGCGCCAGAGAAGCCGGCGGACAAGACTTTTGAAGAGCTCAGTAAGTTGATCGGGGAACACTTTAAACCGGTGAGCAGCATGCACATGGCGAGACACCGGTTTTACATGCACTGGCGGAGAGAAGGGCAAAGCGTTCCAGACTTCGTGGCAGATCTCCGGCGACTGGCGAGCCTATGTAAGTTCCCAGATGCATGCAGAGCGGAGATGCTGTGAGACTTTTTTATTGAGGGCATTGGGCACACTGGGGTTTTCAGGAAACTGATTGAGACCAAAGACTTGACCCTGGAAACGACGGCTTTGATGGCCCAGACATTTATCTCGGGAGGAAGAGACCAGAATGATGTTTGACAAAAATCTTGGTTTAAATGCAGCAAATGGACAGGGAGTCAACATTGTTAATGCGGCACACAGTTCTCCAGGCAGACAGGGGCAATCGGACATGCCCGAGCATGTAGTCGAACCCAAAGGGGGAATTCAACAGAGACAATGGCTAGCTGAACGGCGATTCATGCCATCGCAAGGGACAATGCGGCCAGTAATGGGGCCATCAACACCTGTCACTGGTGCGTTTAAGGACAGTTACAGAGACAGTCAGAGACGATCGACTGGTAATGGACCTTTTGTTTCCAACAACGGCTCATGTTGGAGGTGTGGAGGCAAACACACAGCCAGAGCTTGCAGGTATCAGCAATATACCTGCAGAAATTGCAACGTCAGCCGTCACTTGGCGCGTATGTGCAGGAAAGCTGCAGCCAGGTTGATGTACGAGGAGGACGGGCCCGATGTAAGCCTATGAGGCCAAATGGACACTGGGGGAAATCGCTGGAAGCTGAAGTTCAGTGAGTTCATGTGGAGCACATATACAGTTCATACACCAGGACGCCACCGATAATGATGAAAGTGCTCCTCAATGGCATCCCAGTATCAATGGAGCTAGACACAGGGGCCAGCCAGTCCCTGATGAGTATCAAACAGTTTGAAAGGTTGTGGACGTCCAAGGCCAGGAGGTGAAAATTATTGCCAATTGACGCACAGCTACGGACATATACAAAAGAGATCACTCAGGTGCTAGGCAGCGCCACGGTAGTCGTGACCCACAAAGATTCGGAGAACAGGTTGCCACTCTGGATTGTCCCGGGGGATAGTCCCGCACTGCTGGGGAGGAGTTGGCTTGCTGTCATGAACTGGAAATGGGGCGATGTCAATGCAATTTCTTCTGTGGAGCGAATATCATGCTCACAGGTCCTGGACAAATTTGACTCACTATTTCAACCCGGCATTGGAACTTTCATGGGGACCAAGGTAGTGATTCACATAAACCCGGACATCAGGCCAGTACACCACAAGGCCAGAACGGTGCCATACTTGATGTGGGAAAAGATAGAAGGTGAATTTGACCGCCTGCTGAGGGAAGGCATCATCTCGCCAGTCGAATTCAGTGACTGGGCGAGCCCGATTGTGCCGGTGCTCAAGGCGGATGGGTCGGTCAGGATATGTGGTGATTACAAGGCCACCATCAATTGGGTGTCACTCCAAGACCAGTACCCGCAACCGAGAGCGGAGGACCTCTTTGCGACGCTATCCGGTGGCAAACTTTTTTCAAAATTGGAGCTGACCTCAGCTTACATGACCCAAGAGCTGGCGAGTGAGTCGAAGAAGTTGACCACCATCACGACACACAAGGGGTTGTTTGAGTACAACAGATGTCCGTTCGGGATTCGCTCGGCCGCCGGGATCTTTCAACGAAACATGGAAAGTCTCCTCAAGTCGATTCCAAGGACGGTGGTTTTTCAAGACGACAAACCTTTTCATCACGGGTTGCGATACTGAAGAACACCTCCACACCCTGGAGGAGGTGCTACGCAGACTGGGCCGGGTAGGTCTGCGACTGAAAAAGGTGAAGTGCGCCTTCCTAGCTCCAGAGGTAGAATTCCTGGGGAGGAGGGTAGCAGCAGACGGGATCAGACCTACTGCGTCCAAAACGGAACCGATCCAGAGAGCACCCAGACCCCGTAACATGACGGAGCAGCGTTCGTTCCTGGGGCTCCTGAACTATTTTGGTAACTTTCTTCCCAAATTGAACATGCTGTTAGAGCCGCTACACGTGCTCCTATGCAAAGGTCACGAATGGACAGCCAGGAAAGGGCTTTTGATATAGCACGCAATTTGTTATGCTCCAACAATCTGTTAACGCTATATGACCCATGTAAGAAACTTGTTTTAACGTGCGATGCGTCGTCCTATGGCGTCGGGTGTGTGTTGCAGCATGTGAATACCAAGGGTCAGTTACAGCCGGTAGCTTATGCTTCCAGAAGTCTGTCCCAGGCAGAAAGGGGCTATGGGATGGTAGAAAAGCAAGCGCTTGCATGTGTATATGCAGTAAAAAAAATGCACCAGTATCTGTTTGGCAGGAAATTTGAGCTGGAGACAGATCACAAACCCCTAACGTCTCTTTTGGCCGAAAACAAGGCCATAAATGCAAATGCGTCGGCCCGCGTACAGAGGTGGGCACTCACGTTAGCCGCCATGACTATACAATTCGGCACAGACCGGGCACTGAAAACTGCGCCGATGTGCTCAGCAGACTCCCACTAGCCACCACCGAGGGGGAAACCGAGCATGCTGCTGAGATGGTCATGGCTGTTGAAGCTTTCGAAAGTGAAGGCTCACCCGTGACAGCCCGTCAGATCAAAGTATGGACAAATAGAGACCCGCTACTCTCTTTAGTCAAGAAATGTATCCTGAATGGGGACTGGTAGCCATGTACGGGGCATGCCCTGAGGAATTTAAACCATTTCACAGGCACAAGGATGAACTCTCGATTCAGGCCGATTGCCTACTATGGGGAAACCGAGTAGTCATGCCCCAGATGGGCAAAGAGGCGTTCACCCGAGAACTTCACAATTAGCACCCGGGCATTGTCATGATGAAGACAATTGCCGGGTCACACGTTTGGTGGCCAGGGATAGATGCAGATCTGGAACTTTGTGTTCGCAGGTGCAACACGTGTGCCCAGCTGGGCAATGCGCCCAGGGAAGCCCCCCTTAGCCCCTGGTCCTGGCCCGCCAAGCCATGGTCACGCATCCATGTGGACTACGCAGGTCCTTTCATGGGAAAAATGATTTTGGTTGTAGTAGATGCCTACTCCAAATGGATCGAGTGTGACATTCTCAATTCAAGCACATCCTCTGCCACGGTAGAAAGTCTACGGGCAATGTTTGCTGCCCATGGTCTACCGGATGTCTTGGTCAGCGACAATGGCCCGTGCTTTACAAGCATTGAGTTCCAGGACTTCATGGCAGGAAATGGTATCAACCATGTCAGAAAGGCACTGTTCAAGCCGGCCTCAAACGGCCAAGCGGAACGAGCAGTGCAGATAATCAAACAGGGGATGCTCAGAATCCAAGGAGGTTTCCTACAAAGCTGCTTATCATGCCTCCTGTTGGTCAATAGATCCCGACCACACTCGCTCAAAGGGGTTCCACCCGCAGAGCTGCTAATGAAAAGGACGCTCAAAACCAGGTTATCCCTCATATACCCCACCATGAAAGAAATTGTTGAGAGCAGGCGCTGGTCACAATGTGACTACCATGACAGGAATGCGAGGGCGTGATGTATTGATGTCAATGACCCTGTTTTTGTCCTGAACTATACTGCAGGGCCCAAATGGCTCGCAGGCACTGTGATTGCCAAAGAGGGGAATAGGATTCTGGTAGTTAAACTTACCAATGGACAAATCTGCCGTAAACACGTGGATCAAACAAAAAGGAGGTTCAGCAACCCCATAGAAGAAGCAGAGGAAGAACACAGGTGACCGAACACCGGAACCAAGTGGAGGAGAGCCCAGTCACTGTGTGCAGTCTGGACAGGCCTGAGTCACCGCAAACAGCAGACATTCAGACCAGCGCCCAACAACTGGAGCCCCAACTCAGGCGCTTTACAAGGGAGCGTAAACCACCAGAGAGACTTAACCTGTGATCCCAATAAGACTTTGGGGGGAGGTGATGTCATGTATTCAACTGTCACTGTAATCCATGTATAAACTGACCTAAGTTGTACACCGTGAGAACACTGACCACTAGGTGGTGAACTTGTGGGAGACACTCCTAACCTGGTCTTTCAGGTATAAAAGGGGAAGCTCCACCCACCTTCATCACTTCAGTGCTGGCGAATAAAGGTTACTGGTCACAGAGTGACCTTCTCTCTAGTATGGGCCTCGTGTGCATTTGTACTGTATAGTACGGACATATTAAATCCTGTATCATGACACAGTAGTAGATGTAAGATAGCCTGCTCCCCAGTTGGTTCTGCAACGTATTGTTCAAGGAAACTATCCTGTACACACTCTATATAGTCTTCCTGCTTTGTCAAATTAACATGAAGGTTAAAATCGACCATGATTATTGCCGTTCCTTTTTTACAAGCCTCCATTATTTCTTGATTTATACTCCTTCCAATAGTGTAGCTACTGTTAGGGGGTCTATAGACTACGTCCACCAGTGACTTTTTCCACTTATTACTCTTTATCTTCACCCAAACTGATTCAACATCTTGATCCCCAGCCAATATCGTTTCTCACTAACGCACTGTTTCCATCCTTTATTAACAGTGCTACCCCACCTCCTTTTCCTTTCTGTCTGTCCTTCCGAATTGTCAAATACCCCTGAATATTTAGTTCCCAGTCCTGGTCACCTTGCAACGACGTCTCTGTAATGGCTATCAGATCATACCCATTTGTATCTAATTGTGCCATCAACTCATCTATTTTGTTATGAATGCTACATGCATTCAGATAAAGAGCTTTTAAATATGTTTTTTTTACCATTTTTGCCTGCTTTGACCCCACTTTCTGATTCACCTTTATGTTTATACACTCTGACCCTTCCTGTCACGGTCTGGTTTTCATTTCCCCAGTGCTACCCTGCTCTATTGCCTTCTCCTTATTGTTTGACTTTTTTAATTTCTGCTCACCTAAACCCTTCCTCCCACTAATTAGTTCCTTAAGTCCCCAATAAAATACTGGGATTGCAGAGGAATCAGAGGTTGCAGCCTCTCTTTCAATATTTGAAGGGGCTGCTCCTCAAATTCTGGTTGCACTTTGCTCCTACGCTCTTGATCTTTGGGTGGAGGGGTGCGGGCAGGTCGTAAGGCCTCCTCGTAGGACTGCTCCTGGACATGGCCAAGGTGGCCATTAACCGGTCCAGGCAGCAGGCGGTCGGTCAGCCCGCCTCTCTTTTGCGGTTACATCCGAGCCTGGAGATGGAGCACGCGGTGTCCACCGTTACGCTCGCAGCCTTCCATAGTGCATCATCACCCCCGGAAACCAAATTTTAATTTGACCATTTATTGTTTAAAAAGTTTTATTGGTTAATTTGTCAGTTTTAGTGCCCCTTTAAATAAGGGGGCACTTGATTATTGTTTCACAAAAAATAGTTGCAGAGGAACCAGCTGATTGTTCATGATTTCCCAAGTAAAGGCACCTGTTTACAAGAACATTTGCATTTATATAGCGCCTTTAACATACTAAAACGTCCCAAAGTGTAATTTGACACAAAGCCACATAAGGGCAGGTGACCAAAAGCTTGATCAAGAAGGTAGGTTTTAAGGAGGGTCTTAAATGAGGTGAAGCAAGACGTTTAGAAGGAATTCCAGAGCTGAGGGCCTCGGCAGCTGAAGGCACAGGCACCAATCTGGAGCAATGAAAATTGGGATGCAGAAGAGGCCATAATTGGAGGAGCACAGAGATCCTGAGATATCTGTGCTTTTCGAATTCTAACATCTGGAGCATTCCCGATTTTAATCACTCCACCATTGGCAGCCGTTCCTTCAGCTGCCAAAGCCCTAAGCTCTGGAATTCCCTCCATAAACTTCTCCGCCTCAGTACCTCTCTTTCCTCCTTTAAGACGCCCCTTAAAACCAACCTCATTTGGCCTAATATCTCCAAATGTGGCTCAGTGTCAAATTTTGTTTGTGAAACGCCTTGGGACATTTTACTACGTTAAAGGTGCTCTATAAATATGTTGTTATTATAGGTTGTAGGTCTGGAGGGGGTTATAGAGATAGGGAGGACATAAGAACAAAAGAATTAGGAGCAGGAGTAGGCCATTCGGCTCCTAGAGCCTGCTCCGCCATTCAATGAGAGCATGGATGATTTTCTACCTCAACTCCACTTTCCTGCACTATCCCCATATACCTTGATTCCCTTAATATCCAAAAATCTATCTATCTGTCTTGAATATACTCAAAGACTGAGCCTCCCCAGACCTCTGGGGTAGAGAATTCCAAGGATTCACCACCCTCTGAATGAAGAAGTTTCTCCTCATCTCAGTCTTAAATACCCGATCCCTTATTCTGAGACTGTGACCCCTGGTTTTAGACTCTCCAGTCAGAGGAAACATCCTCCCTGCATCTACGCTGGCAAGCCCAGTAAGAATTTTGTATGTTTCAATGAGATCACCTCTCGTTCTTCTAAAATCTAGAGAATATAGGCCTAGTCTATTCAATCTCTCCTCATAGGACAATCCCCCCATCTCAGTCTGGTGAACCTTTATTGCACTCCCACAACGACAAGTATATCCTTCCATAGGTAAGGAGACCAAAACTGTACACAATACTCCAGGTGCGGTCTGACCAAGGCCCTATATAATTGCAGTAAGTGAGAGCAGCTGGAGAAAGTACGTAAAAAGTGCAGCAGAGCCTGCGAATGGAGAGCAGCGAGCTGGAGTCGGGGGGCCCAGAATACAGTGGCAGTATCTTATGGACAAACCCACAAGCTGCTCCAAGATTCATGTGCTCACCTACACGGCGATCCTTGAAAACCAGGGAGAGAAGACCTGAGGGAGGGAGGGGGTTAGCTGAAATATGTGTGTATGTGCTAGACCAATGCATCAGAAGCTGGTCTCCAATCATCTTGGTTCCCCTTGCCATTGGACCAAGACCTCTGTCAAGTTCATGTGGTAGCTGGTGTGCAACAGCCATCCCATGTTAAAATAATTCACACACAGGCATCTTCCACCCTCTAAAGTGAAGTTCAGGATCTGGAACGTCAGGACCCTCATGGACAACCCCAACAGCGGCAGACTTGAATGTCGCACTGCTATCGTTGCCTGAGAACTCAGACGCTTCGTCATTGACATTGCCGTCCTGAGCGAGACACGGCGGGCAGGAGAAGGCCAGCTCAAAGAACAAGGTGCTGGATACACCTTCTTCTGGAAAGGCAAACCAGAAGAAGAACACCATCTCCATGGGGTAAGCTTCACCATCAAACATGAGCTAGTCTGGCATCTTAGAGATTCTCCTTGCAAGATAAACAAACACCTCATGTTCCTCCGGTTCACCGTCGCTAAGAACCAGTACACCACATTTGTCAAGCATGTATGCCCAACCCTGGAAGCTTTGGACGAGACCAATGAGGAATTCTACTTCTGCCTTGAACAATCCCTATCCTGAGTTCCAATGGGCAACACGCTGATCCTCCTTGGTGACTTTAATGCCAGAGTCAGAAAAGACACAGACTTATGGAGAGGCGTGATTGGCAGGGAAGGGATAGGGAAAGCCAACTCCAATAGTACCCTCCTCCTGACGAAATGCTGAGAACACCGTCTTGTCATAACCAACTCTTTGTTTCGTCAGAGAGACAAGTACAAGGCCTCATGGCAACACCCTTGTTCCAGGCACTGACATCTGTTAGACTACATCATCGTCTGAGCAAGGGACTACAAGGGCATCAGTATCACCCACGCCATGACAGGAGCTGACAACTGCTGGACTGACCACTGCCTAATCCGTTCTGTTATCTCCATCAACGTTGCCTCGAAATGCCAGCGGCAACAGAAACACTGCCGCAAAGAAATCAATGCCGAAGCACTCAAAGATCCTATGAAAAAAAGCCCTATTCAGCCAACGCCTCACAGCCAGCCTGGAGACACCCAATGAACCGGAGCCGCGGAGTGTCCATAGTGCCTGGTCTATCCTCAAATCCACCATAATCAGCACCTGTGAAGAGATTCTTGGTTACTCTACCAGAAAACATCAAGACTGGTTCGATGAGAATGACCAGGTGATCCAGGAGCTAACAAACCATAAACGCAAGGCATTCTTGAATTGGAAACAGCATCACAACTCGAGAGAAAGAAAACAGATCTACAGGCAACTGAAGGCCGAGGTCCAAACCAAAAACTTGTGACCTGAAGAACAGATGAGTGGAAAGAGCGCAGGAGATCCAGCAACTAGCCGACAGTCATGATAGCCCAAACACTCAAGGTCCTACCCCATTGAGAGCTAAGAACAGAGAAATACTCCTCAGGAACAGAGAGGCAATCAGTGACCGCTGGAAGGAGCACTTCGAAGATCTCCTTAACTAAGACTTTGTCTTTGACGTGAGCGTCCTCGACTCCATCCCACAGCATGCTAGCTGCCACCATCTCGGCACAACACCAGCTCGGCATGAGGTTGAAAAGGCCATCCGGCAACTGAAAAACAACAAGGCCTCAGGAGCAGATGGAATCCCCTCCGAAGTACTGAAGCATGGTGGACAAGTACTCTTGGAGTGAATCCATGACCTCATCACTCTTATCTGGAAGGAGGAGAGCATGCCGGGGGATCTCAGAGACACCGTAATCGTGACCATTTTCAAGAAAGGTGACAAGACTGATTGCGGTAATTACAGAGGCGTCTCTTTTCTCTCTGCTACAGTGAAAATTATTGCAAGAATCCTCCTCAATCGTCTCTTCCCAGTGGCTGAAGAGCTTCTCCCATAGTCACAATACGGATTCCGGTCACTTAAAGGCACAACTGACATGATTTTAACTGCGTGATAAATCCAAGAAAAATGTAGGGAGCAGCACCAACATGGCCTTCTTTGAGCTTACAAAGGCCTTCGACTCGCAACCAAGAGGGATTATGGAGTGTCCTCCTCAAATCCTGCTGTCCTCAAAAATTTGTCACCATTCTCCGCCTGCTTCACGATGACATGCAAGCCGTAATCCTTACCAACGGATCCACCACAAACCCAATACAAATGCAGACCGGGGTCAAGCAAAGCTGTGTCATTGCACCGACGCTCTTCTCAATATTTCTCGCAACAATGCTTCATCCAACCTCCAACAAGCTCCCCGCTGGAGTGGACCTAATCGACAGGACGAACGGGAAATTGTTCAACCTCTGTTGCCTCCAGTCGATTACCAAGGTTGTCCCAAACTCTGTCATTGAATTACAGTACAGCGTTTGTGTACACTCAGAGGCCGAACTCCAAACCATCGTTGACACCTTCACTGAAGCATACGAAAGTCTGGGCCTTACATTAAACATCCGCAAGGCAAAGGTTCTCTCCCAACCTGCCCCCGCCTCACAGTACTGCCCCCCAATCATCAAGATCCACGACAAGATCTTGGACAGCGTGGACCACTTTCCATACCTTGGGAGCCGACTGTCAGCGAGGGCAGACATTGATGACAAAACCCAACACCGCCTTCAGTGTGCCAGTGCAGCCTTCGGTCGCTTGAGGAAAAGAGCATCTGAAGACCAAGATCTCAAACCCGGCACCAAGCTCATGATCTACAGAGCAGTAATGATCCCCACCCTCCTTTATGATTCAGAGACATGGACAATGTAGAGTAGGCACCTCAAAGCACTGGCGAAGTACCACCAACGCTGCCTCCCCAAAATCCTGCAAATCCATTGTACCAACATCAGTGTTCTCTCTCAAGCCAACATCCCCAGCATCGAAGCATTGACCACGATCAATCAGCTCCAATGGGCAGGCCACGTAGTCCATATGCCTGATACAAGACTCCCGAAACAGGCACTCTACTCTGAGCTCCATCACTGCAAGCGAGCCCCAGGAGGGCAGAGAAAATGCTTCAAGGACACCCTCAAAACCTCATTGAAAAAATGTAACAACCCCACCGACTCTTGGGAATCCCTGGCGCATGACCGCTCAAAGTGGAAAAGAAACATTTGGGAAAGCGCCAAACACTTTGAGTCTCTCCGTCGAGAGCACACAGAAGTCAAGTACAAACAGTGGAAGGAGCGTACGACAAACCAAGCACCCCACCCACTCGTCCCTTCAACCACCACTTGCTCCACCTGTAACAGAGTCTGTAGGTCCCGCATTGGACTCACCAGCCACCTTAGAACTCATGTTGGTATGGAAGCAAGTCATCTTCGATTCCAAGGGACTGCCTAAGAAGAAGATGTCTTTATTCTTATACTCAAATCCTCATCATAAAGGCCAACATTCCATTTGCTTTCTTAATTTCTTGCTGTACCTCCATGTTAACTTTCAGTGATTTGTGTACAAGAACACCCAGGTCCCTCTGAACACCAACATTTCCCAATCTCTCACCATTTAAAAAATACTCTGGGCCCGAAATTGGTCAACATACCGCCGAAAATCACAAAATTCATCAAAAAACACTGACATACCACCCACATACTGCCCGGTGGAAAGTTCATCAGTGACATACCACTGGCGGTATATATACCGCCCGCCCATGCACACCGCCGACATACTGCCCAAAATTACAAAATTCGTCACTTACCGACATACCGCCGGAGCTGCAGACAGCCCTGGAAAAGGTGGCTTTAACGCGATCTTCAGTCAGCAGTATGCATCTTTAACTGTAATAAAATTTTGTCTCACCACCCCCCCCCCTCCAGTCTCTCCCACTCCCCAGTCTCTTCACCCCCCCAGCCCCGCCCCCCCACAGCAATCTCTTCTCCTCACACCAATCCCCCACCACAACGATTCCTCCCCCCCCCCACTGCAGTGATCCCCCCGCCCCCCTCTCACACTGATCTCTCCCCTCCGCCACCCGCCCCCTCCAAACACAGCGATCTCAGGCCAGCCCACAGCGATCAGAAGCTGTACATATGATCCAGCTGTTAATGTTACAACAGAAGGAGATACATCTTTAATTACAGGAAACACTGACATTCACCATGTAATTTAACTTCAACCGCTGTACACCTCACAACAGCTTTGCTTAAAAAGTGAACAGTTTTAAACACCATTAAGTTCCCCTCTATATATATATTCCAAAAACATCTCAAGAAACAAAACTAAACTACATTTAAAAGTACAGCACATGCAAGCATGCTCATTGTAAGTAAATAAAACCTCCAAGATACAGTTTATTATCAAAATAAATAGGTGCTATATTGTACAAGGGAATACTGTACAGTTTAGTTGGCAGTACCAAACATCCATGAGAATGAATAAACACATTTGACTATGCAGATTGTTTTTATTATGTACAGTTGCTCTACTCGACAAATACACAATGTAATATTTACAATTTATGGTACCTCCACAGCGATCTCAGGCATGCCCCACAGCGCTCTCAGGCCAACAGTCTCTGTGGACGCTCGTCGATGCCTCTCGGGGCGGAGGGGGGAGGGACGGAGCTTGAAAGCCACACTCGCGTGCGCACAACTCGGCAGCCAAAGATTCCCGAGTAAAAAGGCCTCACTGCCGCACACCGCCGGGTGCACTCCGCCCCCGCTGCACTCTGCTCGGCCTACCGCCGAGAAAAAATTGATCAGAATCCCGCACACTCCGCTCCAGTGGTACCGGGCGGGTAAAAACCGACGCACCGCCCACGGACCACCGAAAAACAGGTGGACCATCTGTTCGACCAATTTCAGCCCCTCTGCTTTTCTATTTTTCCTACCAAAGTGGATAACTTCACATTTCCCCACATTATGGGCCCAAGTTTCCACACGATAAAAAACGGGCGCCCCTCCGAGCTGGGCGCCCGTTTTTCGCGCCTAAAACGGCACCTAAAAAAAAACGCGCTATTCTCAAGCGCCCTGCAGCTCCTTGTCTGCCTGGCGCGGCGCCCAGGGGGGCGGAGCCTACACTCGCGCCGATTTTGTAAGTGGGAGGGGCGGGTACCATTTAAATTAGTTTTTTTCCTGCCGGCAACGCTGCGCGTGTGTGTTGGAGCGTTCGCGCATGCGCAGTGTGAAGGAAACATTGGCACTCGGCCATTTTTGTAGTTCTTTGTAGCTGTTTAATTTTTGAACATTTTTTAATAAAAGCACATTGCCCTTCCATGATCAGCACTGAGGCTTCTTGCACCAGTGAGAAGGTGCAGGAAGCCTCAGAAAGTTGAGGCAGCCGTTTCCCTCCCCCCCTCCGCCCGCCGTCGGGAACAAACGGAACGGCTCCCCCCCCGCGGGAACGAACGGAACGGCTTCCCCCCCTCCCCCCTGCGGGAACGAACGGAACGGCTTCCCCCCCTCCCCCCTGCGGGAACGAACGGAACGGCTCCGCCCCCCGCGGGAACGAATGGAACGGCTCCCCCCCTCCCCCCCGCGCGAACGAATGGAACGGCTCCCCCCCCCTGCGGGAACGAACGATGGCTGAAGCACTTTCACACAGGTAGGAAGATGGTTTATTTAATCTTTTCTTTGCTTATAAATGTTTATTCAGGTTGGATTTATTTGTATAATATTTGTAGAAGTATAAATAAGGATTTATTATAGAATTTAATGACTTCCCTTCCCCCCCCCCCCACCTCGTTCTGGACGCCTAATTTGTAACCTGCGCCTGATTTTTTAATGTGTAGAACAGGTTTTTTCAGTTCGACAAAAATCTTCACTTGCTCCATTCTAAGTTAGTTTGGAGTACGTTTTCACTGTGGAAACTTTGAAATCAGGCGTCAGTGGCCGGACACGCCCCCTTTTGAAGAAAAAATTCTGTTCCAAAGTAGAACTGTTCTACCTGACTAGAACTGCAGAAAAAAAAATGTGGAGAATTGCGATTTCTAAGATAGTCCGTTCTCCACCAGTTGCTCCTAAAAATCAGGCGCAAATCATGTGGAAACTTGGGCCCGAAATTCCATTTGCCGTGTTCTTGCCAACTCATTTAGCCTGTTTATATCTCTTTGTATCCTCCTCACAACTTACATTGCCACCTAGCTTTGTATCATCAGCAAACTTGGATATATTACATTTGGTCCCTTGTGAATAGCTGGGGCCCAAACACCAATCCTTGTGGCACCCCACTAGTTACAGCCTGCCAACCTGAAAATGACCCATTTATTTCTACTCTCTGTTTTCTGTCCGGGCGAGCTAGTCCACTGTAATAGTTGCAGATGGTTTCAATGAAGCCGGTCCAAAACAGTGGAGTTTCAAATCCCACGGATCAGTCTAATGGGCAGGGACATTAAACCCCATGCGCCTCTCTGCAAGTTAAAAAATGTTTTTCAGAAACTTTCAAAAATGGGGAATGATTTTAATCAAAAATATTACTCTTAAACTTATCTTTTTCTTTAATGTCAGCTGTGTAAAGTCCTGTCCCCTCGGTACAAATTCACACGAGGCATATAGTGAAGTCAAGGTCAATCTGGACCTGCACCTTTATTTCACAGCTCTGGAATGCTGCACTTGCCTGAGACCTGTCCTTATAATACCTGTCTCTTGCAAGTGCACCGCTGGTGGTTAGGTATGCTGGTGGTTACAGGTCATATCTTATTACAGTCATGTATAGCATGTTAGGATACAGTTATATATAATAATGTAAGATACATGACATCACCCTCCCCCAAGGTCTTATTGTCTTTATAGGTTCAGTCTCTCAGGTGGTCTATGCTCTCGCGTGGAGCGTCTGAGTTGTGGTTCAGTTGTTTGCCTTGGTGTCTGTTTTTCTTTGGGTGTGGTTGCTGGTATCTCGCCTGGACTGTCTGTTTCAATTGGTGTGATTGTTGTTGACTCGCCTGGGCTATCTGTTGGGATTGCCCTTTCCTCAGAGTGTTCCCTCTATCTGTCCACCAGGTGTGGTGCGAGTTCCACATTGTAGTCTGCCTCTGGTTCCGCAGTGTTGTTGGTAAATCTGCTTTTGACTTGGTCAACATGCCTTCGGCAGGTTTTGCCATTGTCCATTTGTACTACCAGTAGCCTGTTTCCTTCCTTGCCCGTTACTGTCCCTGCAAGCCATTTGGGACCCCTGCCATAGTTTAGTGCAAACACTTTGTCCCCTATCTCATTCCATCTCCCCCTCGAATTTCTGTCATGGTACTCAGTCAGCTTACGGCGCTTTGCCTCAACGATTTCGTGCATGTCTGGGAGGATTAATGAGAGCTTTGTTTTTAAAGTCCTTTTCATCAACAATTGCGCGGGGGGGATCCCAGTCAGTGAGTGCGGACGAGATCTGTATGCCAGCAGCAGTCGCGACAGGCGACCCTGCAGCGTGGGACCTTGGATTTTAAGCATGTCTTGTTTAACGATTTGCACTGCTCTCTCCGCCTGGCCGTTGGAGGCCGGCTTGAACGGTGCTGTCTTGACGTGATTTATGCCGTCGTCAATTATAACATTTTGGAATTCTGCGCTGGTGAAGCACGGACCATTGTCACTGACCAATATAACAGGGCTTCCGTGCGTTGCAAACATGGTTGCGAGGCTCTCCATAATGGCGAAGGTTGTGTTCGAGTTTAAAATGGTGCATTCGATTCACTTTGAAAATGCATTTACAACTACGAGGAACATTTTGCCCATGAATGGGCCCGCATAGTCTACATGCACCCGCAACCACGGTTTGGTAGGCCAGGACCAGGGGGTCAGGGGAGCCTCCCTGGGGGCATTGCTGAGTTGGGCACAAATGGTGCAACTTTGGACGCAGAGCTCCAAGTCCGCGTCAATACCAGGCCACCAGACGTGGGATCTGGCTATGGCCTTCATGAGAACTATCCCCGGGTGCTCGCGGTGGAGCTCCCGGACAAATGCCTCTCTGCCTCGCAGAGGCATGACTACTCGGCTGCCCCACATCAGGCAGTCTGCTTGTAATGATAGCACATGCATGCGCCTGTGAAAGGGTTTTAATTCCGCGGGGCAGGCATTGCGAGCCTCTGCCCAGTCACCGGTTAGGACACATCTTTTTACTAAGGATAACGTGGGGTCACTGGCCGTCCAGACTCTGATTTGGCGAACCGTCATGGGCGAACCTGTGGACTCAAAGGCATTGATTGCCATGACTATCTCACAGTCCTGTTCGTCAGACCCTTCCGTGGTCGCCAGGGATAGCCTGCTGAGCGCGTCGGCACAGTTGTCTGTGCCTGGTCTGTGCCTTATGGTATAGTCGTAGGGCGCCAGCATGAGTGCCCACCATTGAATTCGCGCCGAGGCGTTGGCGTTTATTGCCTTGCTCTCGGATAGGAGGGACGTGAGGGGCTTGTGGTCGGTTTCTAATGCGAACTTGGCCCCGAAAAGGTATCGGTGCATCTTTTTGACACCATACACGCACGCGAGCACCTCCTTCTCTACCATTCCGTACCCGCGCTCTGCCCGCGAAAGTGACCTGGAGGCATAAGCTATGGGTTGTAATTTGCCCACATTATTGACATATTGCAAAACGCACCCGACCTCATACACTGACGCATCGCATGTGAGAACTAGCTTTTTACCTGGATCAAAGAAAGTCAAAACACTGTTGGAACACAGAAGGTTGTGTGCCTTATTGAAGGTGCGTTTCTGGGCGTGCCCCCAAAACCAATCGCACCCCTTCCTGAGTAGCACATGGAGAGGCTCCAGCAACGTGCTTAAGTTCTGCATAAAGTTCCCAAAGTAATTGAGTAGCCTGCAAAAGGCGCGCAGTTCTGAGACATTCCGGGGCCTGGGTGCCAGGCGAATTGCTTCTGTTTTGGACTCTGTTGGGCGGATTCCATCAGCGGCAATCCTTCTGCCCAAAAATTCAACCTCGGGTGCGAGAAACAGGCACTTGGATTTCTTGACTTGTAGGCCTACCCAATCCAACCGCTTTAGTACTTCATCCAAATTACGGAGATGGGAGTCGGTGTCCCTGCCCGTGATAAGTATGTCATCTTGAAATACAACCGTCCCCGGGATGGACTTGAGCAGACTCTCCTTGTTACGCTGGAATATGGCAGCTGCCGACCTGATGCCGAATGGGCATCGATTGTACATGAAAAGGCCTCGATGTGTGTTGATGGTGGTGAGTAGTTTGGATTCCTCGGTCAATTCTTGCGTCATATACGCAGATGTGAGGTCTAGTTTTGAGAAAAGTTTACCTCCAGCCAATGTGGCAAATAAGTCCTCCGCTCTGGGCAGCGGGTACTGGTCCTGTAGGGAGACTCTGTTTATGGTAAATTTGTAGTCCCCACAGATTCGGACGGATCCATCAGGCTTCATGACTGGGACGAAGGGACTTGCCCAGTCGCTAAATTCCACAGGTGATAGAAACATAGAAACATAGAAACATAGAAAATAGGTGCAGGAGTAGGCCATTCGGCCCTTCTAGCCTGCACCACCATTCAATGAGTTCATGGCTGAACATTCAACTTCAGTACCCCATTCCTGCTTTCTCGCCATACCCCTTGATCCCCCTAGTAGTAAGGACCTCATCTAACTCCTTTTTGAATATATTTAATGAATTGGCCTCAACAACTTTCTGTGGTAGAGAATTCCACAGGTTCACCACTCTCTGGGTGAAGAAGTTCCTCCGCATCTCGGTCCTAAATGGCTTACCCCTTATCCTTAGACTGTGACCTCTGGTTCTGGACTTCCCCAACATTGGGAACATTCTTCCTGCATCTAACCTGTCTAACCCCGTCAGAATTTTAAATGTTTCTATGAGGTCCCCTCTCATTCTTCTGAACTCCAGTGAATACAAGCCCAGTTGATCCAGTCTTTCTTGATAGGTCAGTCCCGCCATCCCGGGAATCAGTCTGGTGAACCTTCGCTGCACTCCCTCAATAGCAAGAATGTCCTTCCTCAGGTTAGGAGACCAAAACTGTACACAATACTCCAGGTGTGGCCTCACCAATGCCCTGTACAACTGTAGCAACACCTCCCTGCCCCTGTACTCAAATCCCCTTGCTATGAAGGCCAACATGCCATTTGCTTTCTTAACCGCCTGCTGCACCTGCATGCCAACCTTCAATGACTGATGTACCATGACACCCAGGTCTCTTTGCACCTCCCCTTTTCCTAATCTGTCATCATTCAGATAATAGTCTCTCTCTCTTTTTACCACCAAAGTGGATAACCTCACATTTATCCACATTATACTTCATCTGCCATGCATTTGCCCACTCACCTAACCTATCCAAGTCGCTCTGCAGCCTCACAGCATCCTCCTGGCAGCTCACACTGCCACCCAACTTAGTGTCATCCGCAAATTTGGAGATACTACATTTAATCCCCTCCTCTAAATCATTAATGTACAGTGTAAACAGCTGGTGCCCCAGCACAGAACCTTGCGGTACCCCACTAGTGACTGCCTGCCATTCTGAAAAGTACCCATTTACTCCTACTCTTTGCTTCCTGTCTGACAACCAGTTCTCAATCCATGTCAGCACACTACCCCCAATCCCATGTGCTTTAACTTTGCACATTAATCTCTTCTGTGGGACCTTGTCGAAAGCCTTCTGAAAGTCCAAATATACCACATCAAATGGTTCTCCCTTGTCCACTCTACTGGAAACATCCTCAAAAAATTCCAGAAGATTTGTCAAGCATGATTTCCCTTTCACAAATCCATGCTGACTTGGACCTATCATGTCACCTCTTTCCAAATGCACTGCTATGACATCCTTAATAATTGATTCCATCATTTTACCCACTACCGATGTCAGGCTGACCGGTTTATAATTCCCTGTTTTCTCTCTCCCTCCTTTTTTTAAAAGTGGGGTTACATTGGCTACCCTCCACTCTATACGAACTGATCCAGTGTCAATGGAATGTTGGAAAATGACTGTCAACGCATCCACTATTTCCAAGGCCACCTCCTTAAGTACTCTGGGATGCAGTCCATCAGGCCCTGGGGATTTATCGGCCTTCAATCCCATCAATTTCCCCAACACAATTTCCCGGCTAATAAGGATTTCCCTCAGTTCCTCCTCCTTACTAGACCCCCCGACCCCTTTTATAACCGGAAGGTTGTTCGTGTCCTCCTTCGTGAATACCGAACCAAAGTACTTGTTCAATTGGTCCGCCATTTCTTTGTTCCCCGTTATGACTTCCCCTGATTCTGACTGCAGGGGACCTACGTTTGTCTTTACTAACCTTTTTCTCTTTACATATCTATAGAAACTTTTGCAATCCGTCTTAATGTTCCCTGCAAGCTTCTTCTCATACTCCATTTTCCCTGCCCTAATCAAACCCTTTGTCCTCCTCTGCTGAGTTCTAAATTTCTCATAGTCCCCAGGTTCGCTGCTATTTCTGGCCAATTTGTATGCCACTTCCTTGGCTTTAATACTATCCCTGATTTCCCTTGATAGCCACGGTTGAGCCACCTTCCCTTTTTTATTTTTACGCCAGACAGGAATGTACAATTGTTGTAGTTCATCCATGCGGTCTCTAAATGTCTGCCATTGCCCATCCACAGTCAACCCCTTAAGTATCATTCGCCAATCCATCCCAGCCAATTCACGCCTCATACCTTCAAAGTTACCCTTCTTTAAGTTCTGGACCATGGTCTCTGAATTAACTGCTTCATTCTCCATCCCAATGCAGAATTCCACCATATTATGGTCACTCTTCCCCAAGGGGCCTCGCACAACGAGATTGCTAATTAATCCTCTCTCATTACATAACACCCAGTCTAAGATGGCCTCCCCCCTAGTTGGTTCCTCGACATATTGGTCTAAAAAACCATCCCTTATGCACTCCAGGAAATCCTCCTCCACCGTATTGCTTCCAGTTTGGGTAGCCCAATCTATGTGCATATTAAAGTCACCCATTATAACTGCTGCATCTTTATTGCACGCACCCCTAATTTCATGTTTGATGCCCTCCCCAACATCACTACTACTGTTTGGAGGTCTGTACACAACTCCCACTAACGTTTTTTGCCCTTTGGTGTTCTGCAGCTCTACCCATATAGATTCCACATCATCCAAGCTAATGTCCTTCCTAACTATTGCCTTAATCTCCTCCTTAACCAGCAATGCTACCCCACCTCCTTTTCCTTTTATTCTATCCTTCCTGAATGTTGAATACCCCTGGATGTTGAGTTCCCAGCCCTGATCATCCTGGAGCCACGTCTCCGTAATCCCAATCACATCATATTTGTTAACATCTATTTGCACAGTTAATTCATCCACCTTATTGCGGATACTCCTTGCATTAAGACACAAAGCCTTTAGGCTTGTTTTTTTAACACCCTCTGTCCTTTTAGAATTTTGCTGTACAATGGCCCTTTTTGTTCTTTGCCTTGGGTTTCTCTGCCCTCCACTTTTCCTCATCTCCTTTCTGTCTTTTGCTTTTGCCTCCTTTTTGTTTCCCTCTGTCTCCCTGCATTGGTTCCCATCCCCCTGCCATATTAGTTTAACTCCTCCCCAACAGCACTAGCAAACATTTCCCCAAGGGCATTGGTTCCGATTCTGCCCAGGTGCAGACCGTCCGGATTGTACTGGTCCCACCTCCCCCAGAACCGGTTCCAATGCCCCAGGAATTTGAATCCCTCCCTGCTGCACCATTGCTCAAGCCACGTATTCATCTGAGCTATCCTACGATTCCTACTCTGACTAGCACGTGGCACTGGTAGCAATCCCGAGATTACTACTTTTGAGGTCCTACTTTTTAATTTAGCTCCTAGCTCCTTAAATTCATTTCGTAGGACCTCATCCCTTTTTTTACCTATGTCGTTGGTACCAACGTGCACCACGACAACTGGCTGTTCTCCCTCCCTTTTTAGAATGTCCTGCACCCGCTCCGAGACATCCTTGACCCTTGCACCAGGGAGGCAACATACCATCCTGGAGTCTCGGTTGCGGCCGCAGAAACGTCTATCTATTCCCCTTACAATTGAATCCCCTATCACTATCGCTCGCCCACTCTTTTTCCTGCCCTCCTGTGCAACAGAGCCAGCCACGGTGCCATGAACTTGGCTGCTGCTGCCCTCTCCTGATGAGTCATCCCCCTCAACAGCACTCAAAGCAGTGTATCTGTTTTGCAGTGGGATGACCACAGGGGACCCCTGCACTACCTTCCTTGCACTACTCTTCCTGCTGGTCTTCCATTCCCTCGCTGGCTGTGGACCCTTCTCCTGTGGTAAGACCAACTCGCTACACGTGATACTCACGTCATTCTCAGCATCGTGGATGCTCCAGAGTGAATCCACCCTCAGCTCCAACTCCGCAACGCGGACCGTCAGGAGCCGGAGGTGGACACACTTCCCGCACATGTAGTCGTCAGGGACACTGGTGTTGTCCCCGTGTTCCCACATGGTACAGGAGGAGCATATCACGTGACCGAGCTGTCCTGCCATGACTTAACCCTTAGATACACTTAAATTGGCGACAACAATGTTAAAAGTTACTGACTAATAAAGAAAAAGAAAAACTACTCACCAATCAGCAGCCAATCACTTACCACGTTGGCTGTGACCTCACCTTTTGATTTCTTTCTACTTCTTTTTTGCCTTCTCTCAGCTGGAGCTGCACCGGTACGCCTCTCTCGACGCTCCCCGGACTGCTGAGCCTTTTATAGGCCGCTGCCTCTCTCGACTCCTGCCTCTCTCGACGCTCCCCGGACTGCTGAGCCTTTTATAGGCCGCTGCCTCTCTCGACTCCCGCCTCTCTCGACGCTCCCCGGACTGCTGAGCCTTTTATAGGCCGCTGCCTCTCTCGACTCCCGCCTCTCTCGACGCTCCCCGGACTGCTGATCCTTTTATAGGCCGCTGCCGCTGCCTCTCTCGACTCCCGCCTCTCTCGACGCTCCCCGGACTGCTGAGCCTTTTATAGGCCGCTGCCTCTCTCGACTCCCGCCTCTCTCGACGCTCACCGGACTGCTGAGCCTTTTGTAGGCCGCTGTCTCTCTCGACTCCCGCAGAAGCCTGTCTAGTTCGTGTTCAATCTTTTCCCTCATCACATAGGGTACAGCTCTGGCCTTGTGATGGACCGGTCTAGCATCCTGTGTGATGTAGATTTTGACTTAGGCCCCTTTGAAAGTGCCCACACCTGGCTGAAAGAGATGTTCAAATCGCTTTATAACTGTTGAGCAGGAGGTCCGTTCCTCTAATGACATAGCATGGACATCATCCCATTTCCAGTTTAGTTTTGCCAGCCAGCTTCTCCCCAGCAGTGCTGGGGGGGTGTCCGGGGACAATCCACAGGGGAAGTCGGTTCACTGCCCCTTTGTGTGTGACAGAGAGCATGGCGCTGCCGAGGACTGGGACGATTTCTTTGGTATAGGTCCTTAGTTTGGTGTCGACCCTTGTGAGTTTTGGTCTGTCTCTTTTATGCGGCCACAGTTGTTCAAATTGTTGAGCGCCCATCAGAGATTGGCTCGCTCCCGTATCCAGCTCCATGTTGACAGGTATCCTGTTAAGTAGGACCCTCATCATTATAGGAGGCGTCCTGTTGTAGGAGCAGTGGCCATTGATCGTGTTGACCCGCTGTACATCGGTGTCCCGGGTACTGTCCCCACCGTCTTCTCGTCCGCTTTCCGACCCATCCGATTCGTATACCAGCCGAGCTGCCGTTTTTTTGCATATGCGGGCCAAATACCCTGTATATTCACAGTTCCTGCAAACAGCCTGCTGAAATCGACATCCCCTTGACGAGTGCCCACCCCTACACCTCCAGCACAGACTGCTTCATTTGTTCCCAAAGAATGAGCTGCGTCTGGCTGATCTCTCATGAGCTTCTCTCAGTTTGTAGTTGATTGCTCGCATTGTGGGTTGATGAGGTGTGAACGGCCATTCCTGTGGCCCTTGATGGCTTCTGGCGCCACTGCCTGCTGTCGAGAGCCTGTTCTCCCGGTTTTGTCTGTGTGTGGGGGTAGCAGCTTGTTTGATGCTGTGAACTTCTTGTTCGGATATTTCGTTAGTTGTCATACCTGCATTGTAAATCAACCTCGTTTCTTCTTCCCCTCCCAAGAATGTCTGTGCAACCAGTGCTGCTGCCTCTAAGGTCAGGTTCTTGGTCTCTATGAGCTTTCAGAATATACCTGCGTGGCCTATTCCTTCAATGAAAAAGTCTCTCAGCATTTCTCTCCTCAGTTCATCGGAGAACTCACATAAACTAGCCAACCTCCGAAATTCCGCCACGAAGTCGGGTATGCTCTGGCCCACACAGCGTCTGTAGTTGTAGAACCTGTATCTGGCCATGTGTCGGCTGCTCGCTGGCTTCAGGTGGTCTCTTATCAGTGTGCTCAATTCTTCAAACGACTTGCTTGCTGGTTTCTCGGGTGCCAGCAGATCCTTCATTAAAGCGTATGTTTTCGAGATTCACACGAGGCATGTAGTGAAGTCAAGGTCACTCTGGACCTGCACCTTTATTTCACAGCTCTGGAATGCTGCACGTGCCTGAGACCTGTCCTTATATACCTGTCTCTTGCAAGTGCATCCCTGGTGGTAAGGTATGCTGGTGGTTACAGGTCATATCTTATTACAGTATTGTATAGCATGTTAGGATACAGTTATATATAATAATGTAAGATACATGACAAGCTGTGGCTCAGTGGGTTGCACACTCGCCCGAGTCAGAAGGTTGTGGGTTCAATTCCCACTCCAGGCACATGAGCATACAAATCTAGGCTGACATTCCAGTGCAGTGCTGAGGGAATGCTGGAGGTGCCACCTTTAGGATGAGATGTTAAATCGAGGCCCTGTCTACTCTCAGGTGGACACAAGAGATCCCATGGCACTATTTTGAAGAGCATGGGAGTTATCCCCAGTGTCCTGGCCAATATTTATCCCTCAACCAACATACAAAACAGATTATCTGGTCATTATCACATTGTTGTTTGTGGGACCTTGCAGTGTGCAAATTAGCTGCCGCAGTTCCCACACTACAACAGTGACTCCAATTCAAAAATGTACTTCATTGGCTGTAAAGCGCTTTGGGGTGACTGGTGGTCATGAAAGGCACTATATAAATCCAAGTCTTTTCTATTTGGAGAAACTCAAAAACAAAGAGATTCACACCAAAACGCAGGATTTCAGCATTGATATCAGAGACTGAGAACAAAATAGTCAAAGCGATTTTCCAATAACAATCACTCATTTTGTTTTAAAGATGTGAACTATTTTGCATCTCTCTTAGAAAGTCATTACAGCTCCACACATTCAAAAGCACCCCTTTTTTGATCCTATTTGATGTTGATAACATTTCTAGCACGCATTCGACTAAATAGGACCTCGTGGAATATATTATATGTATATTATATTGCTGGAGGAGGAGAAGGAGAGCTCCTGTCGTCGCTGAAGGAAGAGGTCACCTGCGGGGAAGGAGAGGTCCAGCTGTCGTCGAGGAGAGGCCTGAACGCTGCTGGAGGAGTGAAGGCCTACCGCCGCTGGAGGAGTGAAGGCCTACCGCCGCTGGAGGAGTGAAGGCCGGGATGCACTACAGACCCAATACACGTCCGGACCGGGGTCAAGCATGGCTGCGTCATCGCCCCAGCCCTCTTCTCAATCTTCCTCGCTGCCATGCTCCACCTCACAGCCAACAAGCTCCCGGCTGGAGTGGAACTAAACTACAGAACCAGTGGGAACCTGTTCAACCTTCGCCATCTCCAGGCCAGGTCCAAGAACACCCCAACCTCTGTCGTCGAACTACAGTACGCGGACGACACCTGAGTCTGCGCACATACAGCGGCTGAACTCCAGGACATGGTCGACGTATTTACTGAGGCATACGAAAGCATGGGCTACGCTAAACATCAGCAAGACAAAGGTCTCCACCAGCCTGTCCTTACCGCACAGCGCTGTCCCCCATTCATCAAGATCCACGGCGCGCCCCCGGACAACGTGGACCACTTCCCATATCTCGGGAGCCTCCTATCAACAAGAGCAGGCATTGATGACGATGTTAAATTCAGAGTAACTCCACGAGACTGTTGTAAGCTCATACCATTGTGACCATGGTCTCTTTAATATAACTCCAAAGTGAGGCAGCAGCATGGTGGACTGTCTTTTAAGCCTGCTAGTTCCAAGGTGCACAGGTGACCCATAGCTCTCCCACATGTGTGCACCCTAGTGGCAAGTCTTACACATAGGTGAGGTTCACATACATAACATCACTTCCCCCCAAAGTCTTAAGAACAGGTTATTTACAGGTTGAGGCGATCTGGCGCTCTGCGTTCCCGGGTCGATCGCCTGAGTTGAAGTCCTGGCATGGGTGAGTTGGTCAGATCATTGCTGCATGGCAGCGCGGCTGGTCTGATCGGACTGTCGGGCATGGTGGGTTCATCCTCGTGGTTGACAGCGAGGTCAATTGCTGGTTGGGTGTGTGTTGGTGGATCATAAATGGTGAGGCCTTTTTCAAACTGTTCTTGGTTGTCCGTGAATCGCAATTTGGTCTGATCCAAGTGCTTTCTGCATGTTTGCCCATTCAACAATTTCACAACAAACACTCTGTTCCCCTCCTTGGCTAAGACAGTGCCAGCAATCCACTTGGGACCGTGACTGTAATTTAAAACAAATATCGGATCATTAACCTCAATGTCACGCGATACCGCCGCGCGATCATGGTACACATTATGCCGGTGCTGCCGGGTTTCTACGTGATCGTTGAGATCTGGGTGGACTAAGGAGAGCCTGGTTTTGAGTGCTCTCTTCATTAACAATTCTGCAAGGGGAACCCCGGTGAGCGAGTGGGGGCGCGTCTGGTAGCTGAGCAGGACCCTGGATAACGGGTCTGCAGGGAGCCGCCCGTTACATGTTTCAAGCTCTGTTTGATGGTTTGCACTGCCTGTTCCGCTTGGCCGTTGGATGCAGGCTTAAATGGGGCAGACCTGACATGCGTAATGCCATTGCAGGTCATGAACTCGTTGAATTCTGAGCTGGTGAAGCATGGTCCATTGTCACTAACAAGGATGTCGGGCAAATCATGGGTGGCAAGCATGGCCCTGAGGGGTTCAATGGTGGCAGTGAATGTACATGATGACATTATTATACATTCAATCCATTTAAAGTAAGCGTCCACTGCTACTAAACACATCTTCCCTATAAAGGGGCCAGCAAAATCTACATGGACCCTGGACCACGGTTTGGAGGGCCATGACCACAGGCTCAGAGGGGCCTCCCTGGGTGCATTGCTCAACTGTGAGCAAGTATTACATTGGTGTACGCATGGCTCCAATTCGGAGTGTGACCTGGCGATAGCCTTCATCATGACTATGCTTGGGTGGGTACTGTGCAGGTTGCGTATAAACGTTTCACTGCCTTTTTTGGGCAAAATCACGCGATTCCCCCATAGGAGACAATCCGATTGGATGGACAATTCGTCCTTACGTCAGTGAAATGGCTTAATTTCATCTTGCAATTCCCCGGGAACTGCCGACCAGTTCCCATTGAGAATGCAGCTTTTTACGAGTGATAGCACAGGGTCTTGGCTAGTCCAGGTCCTGATCTGGCGAGCCGTGACGGGTGATCCCTTGCTCTCAAAAGCATCCATTACCAGAAGCAAGTCTGCGGGTTGCGCCATTTCTACCCCGGTGGTGGGCAATGGCAGCCGACTGAGGGTGTCAGTGCAGTTCTCAGTGCCTGGTTTATGGCGGATTACATAGTCATACGGAGACAATGTTAGTGCCCATCTTTGGATGCGGGATGAAGCATTGGTATTGATACCTTTGCTTTCTGAGAGCAGTGAAGTAAGCGATTTGTGGTTGGTTTCGAGCTCGAACCGGAGACCAAATAGATATTGGTGCATTTTCACAACCCCGTATACACATGCTAACACTTTTTTCTCAACCATACTGTAGGCTCTTTCAGCCTTGGATAAACTTCTGGACGCATATGCAACCGGTTACAGTTTGCCCGACACATTTGCTTGCTGTAACACACAACCGACCCCATACGACGACGCATCACATGCCAGTACTAAACGTTTACATGAGTCATACAATACAAGTAGCTTGTTAGAGCATAACAGGTTTCTGGCCTTGTTAAAGGCGGTCTCTTGATACTTACCCCAAACCCAGTCATCACCCTTGCATAGCAATAAATGCAAGGGTTCCAGCAAAGTGCTCAACCCCAGTAGAAAGTTACCAAAATAGTTGAGGATTCTCAGGAACGAACGCAACTCCGTCACATTCTGTGGTCTGGGTGCATTCTTGATGGCCTCCGTCTTGGAGTTCGTGGGTCTGATGCCGTCTACCGCAATCTTTCTCCTCAGAAATTCGACCTCTGGTGCCAGGAAAACACACTTGGAGCATTTCAGCCTGAGTCCCACTCTGTCCAGTCACGAGAACTTCTTCCAGGTTGTGCAAGTGTTCGGTGGTGTTGCGACCAGTGATCAAGATGTCGTGTTGGAACACCATGGTGCATGGAACCGATTTCAACAGACTCTCCATGTTCCTCTGGAAGATGGCCGCAGCCGAGCGAATCCCAAAGGGGCATCTGTGGTACACGAACAGTCCTTTGTGCGTGTTGATGCATGTAAACTTCTTTGACGGTTCAACTAGCTCCTGTGTCATGTAAGCAGAGGTTAAATCTAGCTTGGTGAATGACTTTCCCCCTGCTAGCATTGCAAATAAGTCCTCCGCTTTGGGTAGTGGGTACTGGTCCTATAATGAGACTCGGTTGATCGTCACCTTGAAGTCCCCGCAGATTCTGACCGTCCCATCGCTCTTTAGCACCAGCACGATTGGACCGGCCCACTCGTTGAACTCGACTGGCGATATGATTCCCTCTCGTTGAAGTCTGTCCAGCTCAATTTCGACTTTAGCTCATATATGGGACAGCTTGGGCCTTGTGATGAATGGGCCATACCCCAGGGCCTGTGAAGTTGCCGATGCCTGGCTCAAATAACGCCAGAAATTTGTTTGTTTGGGCACATGGCGCGTCATCCACCAAAGACAGTGCTTTGATGTCGTCCCAGTTCCACCGGATCTTGCCTAGCCAGCTCCTGCCGAACAGCATTGGGCCATCGCCTGGTACAATCCATAGTGGTAAATCATGCACCATTCCGTCGTACGACACTTTCACTGCCGCACTGCCGATAACAGGTATGAGTTCTTTGGTGTAAGTGCGCAGCATTGTGTGAATCGGGCTCAGTTTTGGCTTCTGTGCCTTGTTGCCCCACAATTTCTCAAAAGCTTTCTGGCTCATAATCGATTGACTCGCCCCTGTGTCCAATTCCATGGAGACTGGAATACCATTAATTTAACTTTTAACATTATCAGAGGGCTTTTGGTGGTGAAGGTGTGTACCCCATACACTTCCTCTTCATCCTCCGGTTGAGTTGCCTCTCCTGCTCGTTCAGCATGATCCACGCTGGATCGGTCGTTCTCGGCTGACTCTGCCACGTGATGAGTCCGAGGTCGCTTGCACATTCGCTGGAGGTGTCCCATTGTTCCATAGCCCTTGCACACATAGTGCTTGAATCGACATTGATGGGCTCTATGACTGTCCCCGCAGTGCCAGCATGCTGTTAATGGGTTTGCATTAGAACTCCACTCTGAGTCACACTAGGCCTGGCCTCTGCGGTCGTGTGGGCCCTACCATGTACAGTTCTGCCTGCTGAAGGCATTATTTTATGCACAGTACTTGCTGGTGAGCTTCAATTCTGTGAAGATATCTATTTTGTGTTGTCGCTCGTGGATATGAAGGCCTGGGCTATCGTGATGGCCTTGCTCAGATCTAAGGATTCGGCAGACAGTAGTTTGTGGAGGATGGACTCGTGGCCAATTCCGAGCACGAAAAAGTCCCGCAACATTTCCCCCAAAGATCCTGCAAATTCGCACTGCCCCGCAAGGCGTCTTAGCTCAACGCCAAAACTCGCCACGTTCTGGCCCTCGAAGCGATGGTGCGTGTAAAAGCGATACCTGGCCATTAAGATGCTGTCCTTCGACTGGAGATGTTCCCGAGCCAGAGTGCACAGCTCTGTGTAAGTCTTTTCCGTTGGTTTGTCTAGGACCAGTAGATTTTTGAGGAGGCTATATACCGACGACCCACATACTGTGAGGAGAATCGCCCTGCGCTTGGTCTCTGTCTCCGCCGTGTCCAGCTCGTTTGTCATGAAGTACTGGTCAAGACTTCCCAATCATCGCCCTCAACAAATCTCTCAAGAATACCAACGGCAGCAATTTCCACGTGAAAGTTCGTGATCTGTAACTCGTCGCCAGTTGTTAAGTTCAGAATAACTCCAGGAGACTCTGTTGTAAGCTCAAACCATTGTGACCTTAGTCTCTTTAATATAACTCCAAAGTGAGGCAGCAACATGGTGGACTGCCTTTTATACCTGCTTGTTCCAAGGTGTACAGATGACCCATAGGTCTCCCACAGGTGTGCCCCCTAGTGGCAAGTCTTACACATAGGTGAGGTTCACATACATAACAGATGAGATCCAACACCACCTCCAGTGCGCCAGTGCAGCCTTCGACCGCCTGAGGAAAAGTGTTTGAAGACCATGCCCTCAAAACTGCCACCAAGCTCATGGTCTACAGAGCTGTAGTAATACCCTCCTGTATGGCTCAGAAACATGGACCATGTACAGTAGACACCTCAAGTCGCTGGAGAAATACCACCAACGATGTCTTCGCAAGATCCTACAAATCCCGTGGGAGGACAGACGCACCAACATTAGCGTCCTCGACCGGACAACATCCCCAGCATCGAAGCACTGACCACACTTGATCAGCTCCGCTGGGCAGGCCACATAGTTCGCCTGCCAGACACGAGACTCCCAAAGCAAGCGCTCTACTCGGAATTCCTTCATGGCAAACAAGCCAAAGGTGGGCAGCAGAAATGTTACAAGGACATCCCAAAGCCTCCCTGATAAAGTGCAACATCCCCACTGACACCTGGGAGTCTCTGGCCAAAGACCGCCCTAAGTGGAGGAAGCGCATCTGGGAGCGCGCTGGGCACCTCGAGTCTCGTTGCCGAGAGCAGAAATCAAGTGCAGGCAGCAAACCAGTCCCACCCACCCCTTCCCTCAATGACTATCTGCCCCACCTGTGCCAGAGACTGTGGTTCTCGTATTGGGCTGTACAGCCACCTAAGAACTCATGTTAAGAGTGGAAGCAAGTCTTCCTCGATTCTGAAGGACTGCCGAGATGATGATATTGTAGTGTAAAAAGCAGACGTAAAGCGGGTTAATTTCCCCACCCCACCCCCAGAAAATAATCGGCACTGGACAGAAGCGAGACATGACGCGTTATGAAATGAAAATAGCAAGAAAGAAATCCTTTTGCTCTCTCCATTTCCCTTTTCGCGGTATGTGTGTGTGTGTGACTCTGGAATATGATGGCGACCGCTGTGCGCTGGGCTGAGGGGTTGGGGACGAAGGCGCGCAGCTCCCCCTAGCGCCGCCGCCACCAGCCAGTGCAGGAGGAGGCGAGAGGTACCGTCGCGCCTGCGCAGTCCGCCGCGGGGATTGTGGGATACCGCGGAGTCTGCCCGTTGTCGTTGTTATTGAGGGTTTCGGCCGAAGACCCATGCATTTTCACTACCGATTAATTATCTTTAAATTGTCATATATACTTTGCCACTTTCTTTTCTTCTGTATTTTAATGTCTTAGGTTGAAGAAAACGTCGTGGAAAATCGGATCAAGAAAATAATTTCTTCCCTTTTTCACAAAAAAACCCATATAATTTCTAAAAGCGATGGCTACAGACGTCATTCAAGTGACCAATGTTTCGCCGAGCGCGACCTCGGAACAGATGAAAACTCTGTTCGGGTTTTTGGGCAAAATCGACGAGTTGCGGCTCTTCCCTTCAGAGTGAGTAACTCCAAACTCCCAGGCAGGGCCGGGGCCTAGGCCGCGCCGCCCAGCGGCTTAAGATCTGACGCCAAACGTTTTAACTTTTACTTCTGAGGGAAAGTGATTTTGTGCACGGAGTGCGTTTTACTGAGTGCGATTTGAAATCTTTTGAAAATATCACATGCATTTCCTCTCGAATAACGCAGCTCCAGTCTCTTCCACTATTGTGTGGCTTTGGGACACTCTCACCCATAATATCACCAGACCATGCTCCCAACCGCATTTATCTGGATTTACATTGGGGATGACCTAATTATTTAAAAAAAAATAAAGCATTAGAATACTTTTGTAAATAGGTAGCTTTTTGAAGTTGTACCAAAGTTAGGTGTTTCATTATTATCCGTGTGAAGTAAAATGGCCGCCAATGAATACCGACAGGCGATAATTATTGTTTTGTCAGCTTTTACACTACATTTTTGAGTAATGCACTGAAATATTATAAGTTTAATAATTTGCAGATTATTAAATGGGCTGAGCAATGTTATGAATAAAATGAACCACATTTAAGGCAAGATCATGGCGTTAGTTGTAAAAAGCAGGCTCCAGGGGCCATATGGCCTACGCCTCCTATTTCTTAAATGGGGGAGACGTAGGTAATTGAGGAAAATGGTCAGATGAAAAAGGAGTAAAAACAAATTTTTATTGTTAGAAAAGCAGTCAGTCATCGAGCTAATTTGTAATTATTGCAGAAAAAGAATGAATTGCAGAACATAATCCTGAAAAACGGGTGAAATAATTTCAACTGAGTTCATTGTTGTCAATCCTGTCATCAGTGTCAATTCATTTTAAAAACACAGCGGGAAATATGTAATTTGATGCAATTAGTTGTGCCTGGAATCAGTAAAGATTTTAACAAAGAAAAATGGTTATGAACATTTTTCTTCAAAGTACATTTTATCCCCCTTTAAAATATTGTTCCAACCTCTGGTTGGTTAGAGACTTATGCAACACCCATTAATATTCAGATGCATGGTTAGGTTCCCATTTTTATGTGGGACTTGGTTGTCAAATAGGCAACAATTGAGGGGTAGGAGAAGAAACACGTGCAATCCTTTTTAGTTACGTTGCTTGAGACCTAAGTAGCTTCTGTTTGTTTCTTAAGGATACACAGACTTGGCTGAACCTGGAGAATTTAGGTGCAGATTGACAAGAGTTAAGGATCTGTGGCCTCTATGCACGTGGTGTTAAAATTTAACTGGCTCAAAATGCAGTTACGAGTAGGAAGCATTAATAAGTTTCCTGTTTATCCATCTGGAACCATGTTGCGTGTTGCAGAATTGACTTGCAGGTTTATCTGGAGCCAAATGATGAGCCCTAATGACAAGTCTATCCTTTCAGAATGGCATCAATAATCAATTACACTGCAATCTATCTTGCAGTTATAATATTTTTAAAATTAAGTACAATTTTAGTCATACTTGAGGTTTGTTGGAAAATACCCATGATAATTGTCAGTTTCTAATGTTAAAAGTAAACATTTTTATCCCTTCTAAATTAGCTAACTATGATTAACTAATACTTTTATATATTCAACAGTTAGAACATAAACTTGCTACATAATGGTTTTCTTGATAAACAAGATGCTGGACCAAGGTCCATTAGACAGAATGCTGCCAAGGCTGAAGAATAAAAGATCACAGTGATGATTACATGATGTCAATATTTAGTTTGAAAACTCAAAGATATGGAAGGAAGGGAAATAAGGAATTCCAGTTTTGAGATCCTGAGTTGAGTAGGAGATTGTATTAAGCCTTGATTTCAACACTATAGAGCTTCCTTAGGTATCCAGGTCTTGGATGGAGCTGAGCTTTCAAGAGTAAAGTTTTCAAGAATAAAATAAGTGTTTGGAACAAAAGGAAACTGCAGCGTGGGGGGGTGCCATTTTAAATCAAGAATTTGCATCTTTAACACTCTTGCGTGAGATCACCGATTGTAGCATTAATCTCTAAAAATAATTGTTTATAAATATATTAACTAAAAGTCTTGCGCGTGGCACACATTGTCCACAAACCTTGCATCCTGCTGTCACAATTTGATTACTTTTATATCAGCATTTATAATGTAAAATTGCCATGTAACCATTTATAATGAGAATTTATATGTAAACAATTGCCTGTCGGTGTAAACAGGCTTCCCACCACTGGTGGAGCTGTGGTACGAATTGCCCAGGTCTGCCTGCTGTTTTCTTCCTTCTCGCCAGGTAAGTTTTATTTTTAATTTGATCAATTAACTTTTTGTATATTATATTTCCATTTTCATGCTTCTTTCTCCATTCCCACTTTACCTTGCTTCCCTCCGGCTTCCCAGCCTTCTCCCCTTCTCTACCTGGGGCAATCTTGTTCACCCATCGCTCATCTTTGCAGCCTTTCAGGCAGACCTACTGGTATTCCTGGCAACCCCGCTTAAATTTTTGCATCCATCAATCATCCTTCTCTGTTGCTCCACTATTCGAATTATTAATATCTTTTTCTCCGCCATTTAAACTTTCATTCTTCCTGCTACCAGCTCAACTGCTTAATTTATTAATTTATTTTGTTCTGCTGCTTAAATTTTCTTGTCACCTGCTCTGCTTCTTGTATTTATTTTTCAGCTGCACTGTTTAGATTATATCTGCTACATAAATTATAAATTTCTCTTGCCTTGCTGCTAAATTTTAAGTGCTACCTGCAACCCATCCCATTACCACTTTATAGACTAATATTTATTTTTATTTATAGATATGTGTATATATATTTCTGTGTGTGTGTGTATATATACATCAAATTAAACTGTAGATTAATTATGTATCATTGTTCCTATAAACACTAATATGTTTGCCTACAACACAACACTTGTGTTTCAGAAGTAATTCCTTGAGTATAAAGCATTTTGGGACATCCTAAGACATGAAAGGCACTATATAAATGCAAGTTTGTTCTTTTATATATTGAATGTAATGTAATACAACATATTTAACAACTCACCAAGCAATACCACAAGTGTGTATATATTTGTACAAGTAAGTTCCACTTAGATTTTACAAATCCATGTGTGTTTGACATCTGGAAACTTGATTCAAATCTCAGGAAATTATGAAAATGTTAGGAATATGCTCACTAATGACAAGTGTAGGAAGTTGTATGTTCACGTGTAATGAAGGAAAATAATTTGCAGGGCTACAGGGAAAGGGCGGGAGAGTGGGACTAACTAGTGCTCTAACCGAGAGCCGGCATAGGCGCGATGGGCTGAATGGCTGCCTTCTGTGCTGTAACCATTCTATGATTCTATGAAGTAACTACTACAAAAAAGATTTAATACTCTGGTATATAATAAATCTGATCAGCTACAATAGTGCTAAACTTTTAATCAAGGCTATTGTAACTACTTCCAGTTCTGTAGTGATTATTATTATAATGGGTTATTAAACTGTTTCAGCTTAATAAAATTACAGTGTATCATAATGACTAGGCAATACATTTTCAATATTCTGACTTATTAACAGGGAATGCTTTACGGCTACTTCTTTGGGTACATTGGAAATACTTCTGTGTGATCCTGTAATCATAAAATTAGCTTATACTTTTTTTAAATGTATGTTTGTGATAGGTCACATTCATTTCTGCTTTCCTTGTAAATCCTTTAAAACTTGCTTGTAGAGGAATTAGCATAAAGTGATGTAAACGCTCCTAGGTCCGATTTTTACTCCAAGCAGTTGGCTGAGAAAATGCCTCTTGCACTCCCATGTTGCAGATTGTAACCTGCATGAAAGTGCTACCGATGCTACTGATTAAATATTGCGGTACTGTGAACTTTTTTGCAAGTTTATTCCCAAACTTAAAATAAAATAGTGCTATCTCAAGTTTGTCAATTGAAGATTTGTCTTCTGTTTTATTTGAAGTGTGTGCTGATTGTAGAGAAATTAAAAATATAGAATACCAAGTCATATAAAAACATAAATTGTCTCCAGCAGGTTTCACTGTTTTGTTTTCTTGGTGCCATCCTCAGTTATTCAGTCCTTCCTGACTTCACACTGTTTCTCTTGAACCCACATGTATTGCAATGGCTGCATGAGTTATACTGACTGCCACATCTTTTAAGCTCATTAGTGTTCTTTTGGAATAGTTCAACAAAGGCTTCAGAAATGGATTGAGCACTGACTGACCTCTAACCTTTAAAGACCCTTCTTCCAACTTTCTATGAGGAAACAAAAACACAAACAGATCACCCAGATGGTTTTAGAAGTACCACCCAAAATTGATGGGAATGATAATCTTGTATAAATTGGTTGGACCCTTTGCAAGCGTGGTTTCAGGATTCTGGTGATAGCCAAGTGGAGAGCTGTGGCTTTGTACCAAGGGAGAGATGAGAGAATTTTTGTCGATTTGGAACCTTGAATCTGCACCCAGGTCTCTGCATAACCAGAGAGCGAGTAGCACGTAGAAAGAAAAACTCCCGTGATTGTTTCCAGTATAAAACGGAGTATTATATATTTTTTTTTAAGAGGGGGGAAGCTACATGTGTGGAGTCTCTTGCTACAGTAATAAGATGGTTGCATGCTATTTTTGCCCTCGGTACCTGTGGAGGAGAAAGACTGGTAAAGGAATAAGAAATCGATAACTAAAGGAGCCAAGAATCAAAAAGCAAGGGAGGAACACAGAAGACAAATATAGGCAGGAACATGCCAGTTATAGAAAGCTGGAATGGTTCTTTATTGAAGTTATATAACTTGTTCCTGCTAAATCTAAATACTGAGCTGCACTCGTTAAAAGCATTTGTCAATTCCAGTTGATAGAAAAAGTGATTAAAATGTTAGAGCAATAATACATACTGATGGTGTGTTGAAGTGGTCAGCGTCCCTGCCATTGCTTCCTGACCGCCACATTTTCAGTTGATGATCCCAAACCTTTTTCAAAAGAAAAATTTATATGAATCTATTTTCTTATCAGTGAGTTGTCATTGTGACTTCCTTCCACGATTGCATTCAATTGGCAATTGCTTGCTGATGAACTAATTATTCTTTAACTATAATTGTGATAATTTTTGCTTAAATATTTGCTAGCCAGAACTGCAATTCTGTCTGACTGAACATCATTAGTGATATTGACATATTAACCCTTGCCCTTCCCACCACTCTTAACTGGATTTTGGGAAGGGGGCAAAACATAAGCAGTTTTAGATCTCTTCCTACTTAGCTGAAGTAGTTTTGCGTAATTTTTGCTTTCCTTTCCCCATCTACCCCATAGTCACCTTGTGGGGTTAAGATTTGCTTTCTTGACCTTCACCGATAGTTATATTTATTTTTTGTGGATCTGCAATAATAGCCTGGACATGTAGGCTTCATTTTCTATTCTCTTGTAATGAGTGTGTGCCTGGTGTGTGTCAGCAGAAATGATGGGAAAACTGATTTGGTGGTGACTAGCCAGCTTCGAAACATTAACTTCTTTTATCACTTGGTATGGTTGAGATTGAAAGATCCATTTGTAGCTATTTGTCTTTTCATTTTGTGTTTTTTAAAAGTAGGATACAGGTGCACCGTCCCGAATCTGGAATTCTGAAAACTGGACATTTTGTGCATAGCTGATGGGGTCGTCTGGAATCTGGGATTATTGTTCGAAAACATTTCTAAGGCAAAACCCAAAATCCGGCTCGGATTCGGTTGAGAATTTCAGATTTCAGACAAGAAAATATCTAAAATCCGGAATCCTTGACCTAATCCATGCCGGATTTTGGACCTCGGCACTCAAAACCCGCCACGGATTTGGTCGAGGATTCTGGATTTCAGGCTTGATTTTCTTGTCTGAAATCCGGAAAAACCCAAAAACAGGCACAGATTCAGTCCCGAGAATTCCGGATTTCAGACGTTGTACCTGTACAATGTAATCTCAACACTGGTTCAATCATATTTTGATTTTTTTTCAGTGAATCACCATTGCCAGTGACGTCTCGTGTGTGTTTCGTAAAGTTTCATGATCCTGACGCTGTGGGAGTGGCGCAGCATTTGACAAACACAGTCTTCATTGACAGAGCTTTGATAGTTGTACCTTACACAGAAGGTTTGTGTTTTATTGCTTAGGGGTTTTTGGCCCTTTATAACCTCAGTTGTATCCATTAGAGCATTTTTCAATAAATTGCAATGTACCAGCATGTTAAATGTTATTAGTGATATTGATACATTAACCCTTGATATACTGCCATCATTAAGACAATGCAAATATAAAATGTTAAAGCTGCAGTGTATTTTTAAAAATTTCTAATGAAACCTGTTTGACTAATTTCAATGGATTCTTTAGAGACAGATGGTTGATGTAGCATCTAGACTGAATAATTTATATTAGGACTGATGGTTATGGCCGGTTGTAAAAATTAATTACTTTCAATATCAAATTTTTATTTAGCATTAAATAATATTTTAACCATGGGGGTGTTACTAGATCATAGCCACGACAATGCACATTGTTTCTTCTAAACACTACTATTACACAATGAGGCAGGCCACACATGAGAATAATGCACCTCAAAATAACGTTGGAACAGTCATTATCACAAATTAATTGTAATTTCACTACTATTGTCCATCTTACAATGTTATATTTTACTAGTAGGTACAATCATATTCTAAAGTAATTAATGTTTAATACACTGTAGCATTAATATGAACTTATTTTTAAAAATATGTTTAGTACTTTAGCTTCTTGAATTCGGTTCTAAACCATGGCACAAAAATATTTGGTTGTACTATCAAACCTGCCGAAAGTGACTTTTATTTTTGTCAGAGAAACCCAGTTTAAAATGGAAGTTATGAGGAGCGAAGCTATTAGCATTCTAATTGCTTGTGGAAACATACATGGGTATTCTCAAAATAATTTTGTTTTAATGCAGTACACCAAGGGTTGTTAATGGGGTGGGACTTCTTAGTCTAAAGTTTTTAAAAAGTTGGTTAATCCAGCTTTTTATGTGTGCTTTTGTGAGGTGGAGTTGTCTTTTTAATAACCATATTGTTTCATAAAACCCAGAGCATCACCCAAAATAATAAATTCTTCTCTCTGTTATCTGTGTGTGTGATTTTTATAGTGGAGAAGGCAATTGCAGAGCCCCTTCCCTGATGACTGAAAAAGTGGGTCCTCTGCAGCGACAGGGGATTCTAGGCAATTTACAAAAGGCCAGCAAGCATAAGAGTCCCCATGTGTTGTCCTGTTGTAAACATTTGTTTTCGTTAACTACCTTTTCTCTTCACTGTTTCTATATTTCTAGGCTTTGATATCCAGTTTAGATTGTATGAAGCAAAGAATTCAGCAGATTAAAAGAGGGCAGACTAAAAGAGAAATTTATTAAAAGGGATAAAGTACTATAGAGTAGGTAATTTTGGCACAATTTATTTTGGTTTGTGTGGGACTAGAAAGTGATTGGTAACAATTCAATTTATAAATCAAATTACACACTTGGAATGGCAACACAAAGCTGTGTATGCCAAAATGGCCTGCTTTATGGTATCTGCAATCACACATTATACTACACTGAACTGTTTTTTTTAAATAAAATTCTCTCCGGGTTCCAGATAAGTTGGTACTTCATGGTTGAACTGTGAAATTGCTTTTATTTTAAAATGACTCATTACATTAACAGTAAAGTTTTTTTTGGCCGCGTATTGTGTGTAGCTTACACTTGAGTTTTTATGCACTGAGCCAAATTTCTTCAAAAAAAATTTGGTTAGAATGAAAACATTTCTGGTTCAGTTGGTGAAATTGATCAATAAATCAATGTTGAAAATTTGGAGGAACTTTTGTATAACTGATGGAAAACTTAAAAGTACCAATTACTGTGTACTTTGATGCACATCACAAAATCTAACTTTTCTGGAGTCCAATGTAGAGGTTTCTTTTTTTATTTGCATGTTTTAATTTGTGTGTGATTGTGATTTGTGCTGTAATGAAGATCTGGATTAGCTAAATACAAACAAGAAACACGGTAAGCAAGTAATATGTGCAATAACTTGCTCAGCTTGAAAAAGGACTTACAGCATGTCGGAACTCTGTTTACTGGTAGACGATGGCTGTCAGTTATCTTTCATTCTTTTGTCTGTTTTCCTTTCCCCTTTTTTCTTTGTTCTTTCCCTCCTGTCAAATTCCTCTTCCATCTGAGTATGAACGCCAAAGGTACATATGAAGTGCATAGTAAATTTCATAAATCATTTAAAAGACAAGCCTTTAGTTATGACAGTTGGTAGCATCTCAGTGATGTAAACGACCCGGATAACGCTATGCTAAGTGCATTCTGTTAATTTTATCAGCACCGCTCAGTACAGAAAGTGGAACCATTGCCTTTGTTTAACAGTGGTTTTTCTTTTTTTGTTGTTGTGTTTTACAGTTCTTTTCCCTGGTTCAGCCAGACCTATTTACCAGGCCCTGCTGAAAATACCACCCAACAGTTTTGCCTTCTGCAGCTAATCCAGTTTCTCTTAAGTGTCCTTTACTTGTTGTATGTTTTCTTGCTGAGGTGCTACACAGTATCTTTATATACATGCAGTGCTGATAATTACTATTATCTGTAAAGGATAGAAATGCAGTTGGTGTGTATATATTTACAGAATGTCACTCTTGATTATGGGGCATTGGGGCACAGTGGCAAATTGATATCTAGTAACATTGCAAAAAAAGTGGTTCACTTACACAAAAAGTAGCATTTAATATATAATGAGCAGTATGTTTCAGCTTGTTCATGAATTTCTCCTGTCTAATGGTAAGTTCTAAACAAGTCATAGTGAACTTTTTCATGATTTTGGTCCCTAAATCATAAACTTTTTTTTGTCTTGTGTATCTTGATTTTTCTGTGTGCTTTATAGTGAAGCAGCCGACACGAGTCGCTTGTTCATAAAACATCTTTTGAAAAGTTGAGAGCACAACCCCTGGAGAACCGACTGTGCTTGCTTACGTTTGGTTCATGACTAAAAAATCGAGTACAGGTGATAATATCTTGGCAGTGTTACAAAAAAAAAGTAGTGTGTATTGTGATATTTATTTTATTTTTTTTACTATAGTATATACTGATTTGTAGATTCAGGGCAAAAAAAATCAAATTTTACATCTATGACATTTCATTCTAAAAGTTTAAAGGTTTCAGTTGTAATTAGTAAAACATAAAATCTATTTTAGCAAGATTATAAGTGTACTTTCTACAAGCTAAGGTGCTGAAAACAGTGAGACCTTGTTTTGCTGGGTGTATGTATGTGTATTCTCTCAACTTGTGTGGGTTTGTTCTAATGCAGATTTGAATTTTTCTACAGGAGTCATTCCTGATGAATCAAAGGCTTTGTCTCTGTTGGCACCAGCTAATGCAGTGGCAGGTTTGCTGCCTGGAGGTGGACTTTTACCTACACCACATCCTCTGACATCTGTAAGTAAACTCTTCAATTTCAAGTTAGTTAAAATAATCATTGTTGTTAAAGGGACTTAATTACTGATGTGTATTTCTAGGTTGGTCTATGAAATTATTTTGAAATTGCAGCATAGGAAAATGAGCCTATTTTAATGTGAGTAAACAGTACGATCCTGAAGCTGTTAAGATTGATGGTGATTAGGCTTCCCCATTAGCTCAGTTGAATGAGGGTTTTTTTCTATTCACCACTTAAAACGGCCACTTTTAAAACTGGCAGTCACTTATATCTGCTAAAAAAATGAATACGATTATCCATTTGCATTAACATCTGTTTCAATGTTGCCGGTTATTGCGTCTTAAGTGTTCTGTTTATTTTGTGCAGAAACAAATGCTTTTGCTGGTCCAAATGTATTTTCTATTCTAACTGATATCCTCCAAGAAGAGCAAAAATAAATTTTTTCCCAGTTAAGTTCAACTGTTGTTGATTTACATCGTGCTCTGCAAATTGTAGCTGACATAATTAGCACAATGCTAAACCAGCTCGATTGTGCTGTTTAATTATGTTGTCTGCTCCAAGCACTGAACAGCGGCTTTTGAGTCGGAAGTAGAAAGCTATAGCAATCTTTAGTTTGAGACTTTAAGAACATATGAAATAGGAGCAGGAGTAGGCCATATCATCCCTCGAGTTTGCTCCGCCATTTAATACAATCTTGCCAGATCATCAGCGAGGAAGGAGAGGCCCAGTTGCTGTCGCTGGAGGAGGCCCAATTGCTGCTGGAGGAGGCCCGCTCGCCTGAGGAAAAGTGTGTTCGAAGACCAGGCCCTCAAACCAACCACCAAGCTCATGGTCTACAGGGCTGTAATAATACCTGCCCTCCTGTATGGATCAGAGGCATGGACGATGTACAGAAGACACATCAAGTCGCTGGAGATATATCACCAACGATGTCCCCGCAAATCCCCTGGGAGGACAGATGTACCAACATCAGTATCCTCGCCCAGGCTAACATCCCCAGCATTGATGCACTCGATCAGCTTTGCTGGGCAGGCCACTTAGTTCGCATGCCAAACACGAGACTCCCTAAGCAATTGCTCTACCCGGAGCTCCTTCATGGCCAACGAGCCAAAGGTGGGCAGTGGAAACGTTACAAGGACACCCTCAAAGCCTCCCTGGTGAAGTGCGACATCACCACTGAACACTGACACCTGGGAGACCCTGGCCGAAGACCGCCCTAGGTGGAGAAAGTGCATCCGGGAGGGCGTTGAGATCTTCGAATTTCAACGCTGTGAACGTGAAGAGGTCAGGCGCAGGCAGCGGAAGGCACGTGCGGCAAATCAGTCCCGTCCCGTCCCCGTCCCCCCTCCCCCGACGAATGCCTGTCCCACCTGTGACCGGGTCTGTGGCTCCTGTGTTGGACTGTTCAGCCACCAAAGAACTCGCTTTAGAAGTGGAAGCAAGTCTTCCTCGATTCCGAGCGACTGCCTATAATGATGATGATGATGATGAACAATGGACCCCTAACATTTTCCCAACCACAGATGTTAGGCTAACTGGTCTATAGTTCCTGCTTTTTGTCTGCCTTTTTTAAATAGGGGTGTTACATTTGCAGTTTTCCAATCCGCTGGGACCTCCCCAGAATCCAGGGAATTTTGGTAAATTACAACCAATGCATCCACTATCCCTGCCGCTACTTCTCTTAAGACCCTAGGATGCAATCCATCAGGTTCAGGGGATTTATCTGCCTTTAGTCCCATTATCTTACGGCGTACCACCTCCTTAGTAATTGTGTTAAGCTCCTCTCCTCCCGCCCCCCCCATAGCCCCTTGACTATCCACTATTGGGATGTTGTTGGTGCCCTCTACTGTAAAGACTGTTTAACCGTCCTTCGGGCAATAATGTCTTATTAAAAGTGGTGCTTGTCTGCCATAAAGACTGTCAAATGTTAACACTGACCCTGTTTATTGAATATCAGTGGCCCGTGTCTGATCCCTGCAGTTTGACATCTGAAACCATGTCCCGAGATTATCAGCTGATTAGATTAGAATTGATGGATAAGAGGAGCAGAAACACACCCAATGGCAGTTTCATATAAACTATTCATTGAGCTCTAAAGGAGTCTCCCAGTAATAAAAAAAAATTGTGGGAAATTCACAGAATTGTTTACGGGACTGACTATTTGTATTGCCCTTTTTCTGTCCTGCGCCTTCTGTTTGTCTTCTCAAGACTCCGCCCCGATGCCTACTGCCCGAAACAAGAACCTGAAGTGGGGCCCCGAGCACATTTATTCTGAAGCCTCCCGCAAGCCTCCAAAGGGGCCCCGAGCCTGCGGCGGGGAGGGCAGCGGCAGAGAAAGAGAGAGCCCGGAGGGGGAGGGAGGGGGGGGGGGGGGGAGGGAGGGAGGGAGGGAAGGAGAGGAAGAAGGAAAAAGAGAGAGCGAGCCTGGTGGGCAAGGAGAGAAGGCGGTGGAGGGAGGGGGGGGGGAGCGGAGCGGAGAGAGAGTTGGGCGAGCTTTGGTGGCGGGGGGGGGGGGGGGGGAGGGGGAAAAGAAGAGAGCGAGCAAGCCTGGGGAGAAAAGAAGAGAGCCTGGTGGGCAAGGAGAAAAGGCAGTGATGGTTGGGCGGGGAGAGAGGAGGAGAGAGAGAGAGAGAGAGAGATGGGGGGGGAGGAGGAGAGAGAGCTTGGTGGCAAAGGGGGGGGGGGGGGGAGAGAGCGCGCGAACGTTTGGGGAAAGGAATAGAGCGAGCGTGGGGGGGAAGGGAGGGGGGTGTGGGGGGGGAGGAAGAGAGAGAGAGAGAGAGAGAAGGGGGGGGTGTGGGGGGGAGGAGGAGGAGAGAGGGAGAGTGTGGGGGGGAGGAGGAGGAGAGAGGGAGAGTGTGGGGGGGAGGAGGAGGAGAGAGGGAGAGTGTGGGGGGGAGGAGGAGGAGAGAGGGAGAGTGTGGGGGGGAGGAGGAGGAGAGAGGGAGAGTGTGGGGGGGAGGAGGAGGAGAGAGGGAGAGTGTGGGGGGGAGGAGGAGGAGAGAGGGAGAGTGTGGGGGGGAGGAGGAGGAGAGAGGGAGAGTGGGGGGGAGGAGGAGGAGGAGAGAGGGAGAGTGTGGGGGGGAGGAGGAGGAGAGAGGGAGAGTGTGGGGGGGAGGAGGAGGAGAGAGGGAGAGTGGGGGGGAGGAGGAGGAGAGGGAGAGAGAGTGGGGGGGAGGAGGAGGAGAGAGGAGAGTGTGGGGGGGAGGAGGAGGAGAGAGGGAGAGTGTGGGGGGGAGGAGGAGGAGAGAGGGAGAGTGTGGGGGGGAGGAGGAGGAGAGAGGGAGAGTGTGGGGGGGAGGAGGAGGAGAGAGGGAGAGTGTGGGGGGGAGGAGGAGGAGAGAGGGAGAGTGTGGGGGGGAGGAGGAGGAGAGAGGGAGAGTGTGGGGGGGAGGAGGAGGAGAGAGGGAGAGTGTGGGGGGGAGGAGGAGGAGAGAGGGAGAGTGTGGGGGGGAGGAGGAGGAGAGAGGGAGAGTGTGGGGGGGAGGAGGAGGAGAGAGGGAGAGTGTGGGGGGGAGGAGGAGGAGAGAGGGAGAGTGTGGGGGGGAGGAGGAGGAGAGAGGGAGAGTGTGGGGGGGAGGAGGAGGAGAGAGGGAGAGTGTGGGGGGGAGGAGGAGAGAGGGAGAGTGTGGGGGGGAGGAGGAGAGAGGGAGAGTGTGGGGGGGAGGAGGAGAGAGGGAGAGTGTGGGGGGGAGGAGGAGAGAGGGAGAGTGTGGGGGGGAGGAGGGAGAGAGGGAGAGTGTGGGGGGGGAGGAGGAGGAGGAGAGAGGGAGAGTGTGGGGGGGGAGGAGGAGGAGAGAGGGAGAGTGTGGGGGGGAGGAGGAGGAGAGAGGGAGAGTGTGGGGGGGAGGAGGAGGAGAGAGGGAGAGTGTGGGGGGGGAGGAGGAGGAGAGAGGGAGAGTGTGGGGGGGAGGAGGAGGAGAGAGGGAGAGTGTGGGGGGGAGGAGGAGGAGAGAGGGGAGAGTGTGGGGGGGAGGAGGAGAAGGAGAGAGGGAGAGTGTGGGGGGG